>NC_056739.1:1936768740-1936788740 GCF_019279795.1 Protopterus annectens | reverse complement strand
TGGAATGAGGAAGTACGGGAGAGTATGCAGGCAAAGAGGTTGGCAAAGAAGAAGTGGAACTGTCAGAGAGATGAAGAAAGTAGACAGGAGTATAAGGAGATGAGGTGCATGGCAAAGAGAGAGGTGGCGAAGGCTAAGGATAAGGCATATGAAGAGTTGTATGAAAGGTTGGACACTAAGGAGGGAGAAAAGGACCTGGCTAGACAGAGGGACCAAGCTATGAAAGATGTGCAGCAGGTAAAGATGACAAAGGATAATGAGGGAAACATACTCACAAGTGAGGAGAATGTGTTGAGGAGGTGGAAAGAGTACTTTGAGGGGTTGATGAATGAAGAGAATGAGAGGGAGAGAAGGTTGGATAATGTAGGGATAGTGAATCATGAAGTACAATGGATTAGCAAGGAGGAAGTATGGATAGCTATGAAGAGAATGAAGAATGAAAAAGCTGTTGGCCCAGATGACATACCTGTGGAAGCATGGAGGTGTTTAGGTGAAATGGCAGTGGAGTTTTTAACCAGATTGTTTAATGAAATCTTAGAAAGTGAGAGGATGCCTGAGGAATGGAGAAAAAGTGTTTTGGTACCGATTTTTTAAGAATAAGGGTGATGTGCAGAGCTGTAGTAACTACAGAGGGATTAAATTGATCAGTCACAGCATGAAGTTATGGGAAAGAGTAGTGGAAGCTAGATTAAGAAGGGAAGTGATGATTAGTGATCAGCAATATGGTTTCATGCCGGGAAAGAGCACTACAGATGCGATGTTTGCTCTGAGAGTGTTGATAGAGAAGTACAGAGAATGTTAGAAGGAGTTGCATTGTATTTTTGTAGACTTAGAGAAAGCATATGTCAGGGTGCCTAGACAGGAGTTGTGGTATTGTATGAGGAAGTCAGGAGTGTCAGACAAATATGTAAGAGTGGTACAGGATATGTATGAGGGTAGTGTGACAGCGGTGAGGTCTGCGGTGGGAGTGACGGATGCATTTAAGGTGGAGGTGGGGTTACATCAAGGATCAGCTCTGAGCCCTTTCTTATTTGCAATGGTGATAGACAGGTTGACAGACGAGATCAGACAGGAGTCCCCATGGACTATGATGTTTGCAGATGACATTGTGATCTGTAGTGAGAGTAGGGAACAGGTGGAGGAGAGCCTGGAGAGATGGAGATATGCTCTAGAGAGAAGAGGAATGAAAGTTAGCACGACTAAGACAGAATATATGTGTGTGAATGAGAGGGAGGATAGAGGAATGGTGAGGATGCAAGGAGTAGAGGTGGCGAAGGTGGATGAGTTTAAATACTTGGGGTCAATAGTTCAGAGTAACGGTGAGTGTGGAAGAGAGGTGAAGAAGAGAGTACAGGCAGGATGGAGTGGGTGGAGAAAAGTGTCAGGAGTGATTTGTGACAGAGGTGTACCTGTAAAAGTGAAAGGGAAGGTCTACAAGAGGGTAGGGAGACCAGCTATGTTATATAGGTTGGAGACAGTGGCATTGACAAAAAGGCAAGAGTCTGAGCTGGATGTGGCAGAGTTAAAGATGTTAAGATTTGCACTGGGTGTGAGGAGGTTGGTCAGGATTAGGAATAAGTATATTAGAGGGTCAGCCCAGGTTGGAAGGTTTGGAGACAAAGCCAGAGAGGCACGATTACATTGGTTTGGACATGTGCTGAGGAGGGATGCTGAGTATATTGGGAAAAAGATACTAAGGATGAAGCTACCAGGTAACAGGAAAAGAGGAAGGCCTAAGATAAGGCTTATGGATGTGGTAAGAGAAGACATGCAGGTGGTTGGTGTGACAGAGCAAGATGCAGAGGACAGGAAGAAATGGAAACAGGTGATCCACTATGGCGACCCCTAACGGGAACAGCCGAAAGAAGATGATGATGATGATGACCTTCTCCTACCAGTGAAAATGACAACCAGAATAACATAGTCAACGTGCATTATTTATTAGACTCTTACATAATTTACAGAATTCCAGATTTACCATGCATTGTATGAACCAGTATGGTGCTCTCATTTCTTACATGCAGGAATAATAGTTATATGCACTTTATCTAGAAATTGGTTTTCAACTATTGAATAAAAAGTTCCTTCCCATACAACTAATGAGCAATCACTGTACACAGTTACCTTTCTAGTATAAGTATTTTTTAAACAATACAACCCCACTAGGCATCACACGAGAATGGTCATGTTAAGTTAGCTGATCACAGCCATACAGCACACAAATGGAGACAAACAGTACCAAGTTAAGACAGACAAGATGAGCTCATCAGCAACACATAGGCTTAAGCTTCTGCACAAAATTGCCAGACAAATGTCCTACCAGAGACAAGAACACAGTGGATTATTGTTATACAGTGCTAAAACATGCTTATTGTGCTGTCCCCTGTGCAGCTTCGGGCTTTTAAGTGCAGTACAAAGTGCAATACAAAACACAAGCCTTTAGCATAAAAAACATTTTATTTGCTTTCATCTGTTACCAGACTTCTTTATAGGTTCATAGGTAGGTACTAGGCCTAGTCAACAAGGTTCTCTGGCTTACGCCACCCAAGAAAGTTATTTTCCTGTGCCACTGTCGAGCAGAGCCACAGAAGTGATCCCTGGGGTGTATTTCCTATTTCCCTTCCACTCACCAAGATTTTTCTTGAAGAGTGCTAATAAAGAACTTTGCTTGACATAGATGGGTAGCCTGTTCCAGAGTATGGGAAGTCTCTGGGACAAGAATCTATCCCTCCAGCATGTTCTGTTTATTGTGGTGACAAGGTTTAGGTCCCTAGACTGTGTAGTTCTGAGGGATTGGGATTTCTTTAGGTGTAGCATGTCCAGCAGCTCTGGGTTTGACATAGCTTTATATGTTAGGCAGAGATCACCTTGGAGTAGGCGATATGCTACGGAGTAAACTGGAGTTTATTGAGGTGTTCAGTGTAGGGCATTTGTTTGAGGCCAGTAATCCTCTTTGTGAGGTACTTCTGTGGCCTTTCCAACTGCTGCAGTTGTCTTGTGAGGTACATTCCAAAAGGGGCATTGTACTCTATAATGGGTCTAATGAGTGTCGAGTAGAGGGGAACAATTACCTCTTTTTTCCAGGATGAGAACCCTTTTATGATGAGGTGTGCCACGTAGAAGGACTTCCTGACTACTGTGGCGATGTAACTATCAAAGGAGGGACTACTGTCCACCTGGGTCCCAAGGTGTCTTATCACACATTTGGTGTTAAGTAGATTGCTGCCTATATGGTAGTTCATGGGTACAAAGTTTTTACCAAAGGGGATGACACTGCATGTTTTGGCATTGAGCTTGAGGCCATGGCTCTGACACCAGGCATCTGTCACAGCGAGGCCCTTCTGTAGGATATCCACATCATTTGGGGACTTGACTATGGCTCCTAGTTTGCAGTCATCTGTGAACCTCATTAGCTGGAGGCCTTCTGTGTTAGCCTGTACTTCAGAGAAGTAGATACCAAACAGGAGAGGTCCCAGGACGGAACCCTGTGGTACTCCACTTGTCACTGCTCTGAGGTCAGATTTGGAGTCTTCAACTTTTACAGCGTGGGTTCTGTCAATGAGCCAGTTTGCAACCCATCTTGTGACATAGGGATTTATACCTAGTTTAGTGAGTTTAGCTATAATTCCAGAATGGGGGATAGTGTCGAAAGCCTTGGCGAGGTCAAGATAGGCTGTGTGAACCACCTTACCCTCATCTACAGCTTTGGTGACTGCCTCAAAGAAGTCGATCAGGTTCAGGAGGCATGATCTGCCTTTCACAAACCCGAACTGGGTGGGATCCAGAGTTTGGAGGCTATCAATGTCTTTGTTTATGAGTTCCATGATGATACGTTCCATGGCCTTGCAGACCAGGCTTGCCAGGCTAATAGGTCGATAGTTGCTGGGATCAGCAGTGGCTCCCCCTTTGTGGAGTGGGATTAACTGTTGCTGTGCACCATTCAGTGGGCACAAAGCCTGATGTGAAGCTATTATTGAACATGGTGCTTAAGTGGGGAGCCAGTTCGTTCTGAAGTTCATGTAAAACGCAGCCTGGGATGTTGTCCAGTCCCATGGATGCTGTGTTTTTGGCTTTAGAGAGTGCAGCTTTTACCTGCATAGTTGTGATTACAGGGACTCTGCATTCTTCCTGTATAGATATGGGCCCTTTAGGGGGTGAGGGGGGTAGAGTCAACACTGAACCTATCTGCCAGGATGTTGGCAATATCAGTTGGTTCTGTAATTTTCATGCCGTTGTGCTGTAACTCAGAGCAGATCTGGGTGTTGCCATCGAGATTCTTGACATACGTATAGAATGCTTTGTGGTTGTCCTTAGAATTAGTGGTGATTTTGTTTTCGTAGCTAGCTTAGGAGGATCTTATAAGGGATCTCAGCTTCTTACTGAGGCTGACCAGAGAGCTCCTCCACTCATGGGATTTTACTCTCTTTTGCAACAGTTTCTTCCTTCTATTGTACAGTTTGTTTATGGCAGGGGACCACCAGATTGGCTTCCTTTTTTTGGAGGATAGCATCTTGGTTCTGTTTGGGATAGCATGATCCATGCACTCGTGTAAGTGCTTATAGAGTGCATTTGTGTAGGATTCAGCAGTTGTAACTGTATTGTCCATCTGCATGGGTGTCATGAAGTTCACCACTTCTGTCTTAAGAAGCATGAAGCTGGCTTTGGAGAAATTTTTTACCGTGGTTTCCTTAATGGGAGGGGGGGGGTGGCATATTGATATCAAGGGTGATTAGCTTATGGTCGGATCGGACGAACGAGGAGTTGACTTCAGGTGTGGAACACCGGTCACTCATGTTGGTAATGACTAGGTCTAGGATATTGTTGCCCCTGGTGGGGGTATGGATAAGTTGATCCAGGGCATTGGAGTTTATGAATTCCAGAAAGCATTGAGCTAAGGAGTTGGTACACGAGTAGTTTTCCCAGTTAATGGTGGGGTAGTTGAAGTCGCCCATTATTAGGGTGTTTGGTTGAACCCTAATACTTTCTAGTACATCATGAAAAGAGGAGTGGGAATCCTGGGGCATGGTGGGTGATCTGTAGCAAGCTACAATTTGGATTGCAGTTTTTTCCAGAGTTAGTTGCACTTGGATAACCTCGGATGCATTATGCTGAGCAACTAGCCTGGAGGTGTGGATATCCTTAATGAATATGGACACACCTCTGTCTTTGGTGTTTCGGTCCAGGTTACATGGCCAAAAAGTGTGGTATGAGTTATAGCCTGGTAGTGCACGGGTGCTCTCTGGAGCCTTGAACCAGGTCTCAGTCACTGCACAGATATTGATGTTCTCCATTTTAAGGAGTGCCAAATATGTAATGAACCTACACACATATAAATACCAAAGCCAGTTGCACACATAAATTAAATTACTCTAATCAAAGACCCATTAATTAGTTATAACTACATTTTTTAAAGTAACAATAAATAACAAAATGAAGAAAGAAAATGTATATAAAATATACACACTAATAAAACACCATTTAGTTCAACTTATATTTTTATGTTTTTTTAAATTAAGGTTTTATTTTTAACCTTCTATCTTTTTGATGTTAATTATGTCATTTAGACCAGGAAAAGTGTAGGCCCCCATTTTCAATTGCCATAGGGTTTCTCTCTTTTCTATTTCAATCCTGTAATTAGCCCCTCTTAAATCTTTGGTAACTTGTTCCA
Organism: Protopterus annectens; assembly: GCF_019279795.1. Lineage (NCBI taxonomy): Eukaryota > Metazoa > Chordata > Ceratodontiformes > Protopteridae > Protopterus > Protopterus annectens. The sequence continues at coordinate 1,936,783,072 of NC_056739.1, read as the reverse complement.
ATATAGTAAACATAATTTATAGGTTCATAGGTAGGTACTAGGCTATTGGCCCTAGGGCCTATATAAGCCTAGCCAATTGGTACCCTGGCTTTTGCCACCCAAGAAAATTATTTTCCTGTGCCCCTGTCAAGCAGAGCTACTGAAGTGATCTCCGGGATGAATTTCCTATCTCCCATCCAATCATCAAGATTTTTCTTGAAGAGTGCTAATGAGGAGCTTTGTTTGATATAGATAGGTAGTTTGTTCCAGGGTATGGGAAGTCTCTGGGACAGGAATCTATCCCTCCAGCATGTTCTGTTTATTGCGGTGACATGGTTTAGGTCCCTAGAGCATGTAGCTCAGAGGGATTGGGATTTCTTTAAGTGGAGCATGTCCAACAGCTCTGGGTTTGACATAGCTTTGCATGTTAGGCAGAGATTGCCTCTGAGTAGGCGATATGCGACAGAGTAAAACTGGAGTTTTTTGAGACGGTCTACCTAGGGCATCTGATTGAGGCTGGTAATCCTCTTTGTGAGGTATTTCTGTGGCCTTTCCAGTTGTTGTAGATGTCTTGTGAGGTACATACCAAAAGGGCATGTACTCTATAATGGGTCAAATGAGTGACGAGCAGAGGGGAACAATGACCTCTTTTTTCCAGGATGAGAAACCTTTTGTGATGAGGTGTGCCACTTAGAGGGATTTTTTTTAAATCACACTTAATTGTATGTCTAAATAAAGCATTGTTACTGTCTTTGTTTTTGATAGACTAGATGTGTTCTCTAACCCTTTTCTCTAAACACATTTCAGTTATTCTTATATAATAATCACATTCTGAACATACCACTATGTAAACTATACCTTCTGTCTTCTGTTTTGCAACTAAAAACACCAGGGATAGGAATTGTCTTATCTAAAAACTCAAACATATGCATACATTTATTTTTGTTGGACATAACTGCTGTAGGGGCAGCTCTGGTAGTATCATTTTGCAAGATCTTTTTTAATATTATAATTATTTTTAAATACAAATTTAGGGGTATTCCCAACCACTTTGAATAAATCAATATTTCCCTCATTATTTTCCAGTTGTTTTTTATGATACAGCAAATAACATGATTATCCACTGTCATGTCTAGACAGCAGGCCAGCATATGATTTGAATGTCTGTACTGAACCTTGTTCTTATTCAAAGGTTTAATGAGAATTGGAGGAAACTCAATAATAATCAGTAATCATATTTGCTCTATCATAAAAAACAACTGGAAAATAATCAAGGGAAATATTGATTTACTCAAAGTGGTTGGGAATACCCCTAAATTTGTATTTAAAATAATTATAATATTAAAAAGATCTTGCAAAATGATACTACCAGGGCTGCCCCTACAACGGTTATGTCGAACAAAAATAAAGATATGTATAGGTGTGGGTGTTGTTCTATTTGTAGATTAATGTTTGAAGGACCCTTTGTGAGTTTAAGGTTTTAAGAGTGGACAGGTGATCCACTGTGGCGACCCTTAACCAGGAAAAGCCGAAAGAAGAAGAAGATAATACAATTCCTATCCCTGGTGTTTTTAATTGCAAAACAGAAGACATAGTTTATATGGCAGTATGTTCAGAATGTGATTGTTATTATATAAGAATGAGTGGAAGGAGTTTACAGAAAAGGGTTAGGGAGCATATCTACTCTATGAAAAACAAATACAGTAACAATGCTTTATTTAAAAATAAAATCACGTGTGATTTAAAAAAAAAAATTTTTGCTATATTGGAACAAGTTCCCAAAGATTTAAGAGGGGGTGATTATAGAAATGAAATAGAAAAGAAAGAAACCCTATGGCAATTGAAAATGGGGCCGACACTTTTCTTGGTCTATATGACACAATTAACATCAAATGCTTTCTAAACTATAGAAAGTTAAAAATATAACCTTAATTTAAAAACATAAAAATATATGTTTAATTAAAATGGGGTTTTATTCATGTGTGTATATTTTATATACACTTTCTTTCTTCCTTTTGTTATTTATTGTTACTTTAAAAACTTAGTTGTAACTAATTAATGGATCTTTTATTGGATTGATTTAATTTATGTGTGTAACTGGCTTTGGTATTTATATGAATGTAGGTTCATTACATATTTGTTTCTGAAGAAGTCTGGTAACAAATGAAAGTGAATAAAATGCTTTTTACACTAAAGCCTTGTGTTTTATACTGCACTTTGTACGGCACTTGGATTTTATTGCCTTTGGATTGCATTCATGCTTGCCATGGTGGTTTGCTTGTGTTTGTTAGTTTTTTACCACTACTTCCTTGGTTGGCATGATTTGTTGAGCTTTGGCCTTTTCTGACCACTGTCTGATTCATTTGCTTCCTATCTATAACAGCAAGTTAAAATCTATTATACCTGTGATCAATACAGCCAGAAGGTGGACTATTGAGGCAAAGCTGAAGCTGCAATCCTACTTTGATTGTACAGATTGGAGTGTCTTTGAAGATTCTGCTGCTAACTTGCTTGAACTGGCAGGCACAGTAACATCTTGTGTCAGCTTCTGTAAAGATATGTGTGTCTCCACTAAGACCTGGTTAAAATTTAACAACAGCAAACCCTGGTTTACTGCTAAACTTAAGCAGTTTCATCAAGCCAGGGAAGATGCCTATAGAAGTGGGGATGGAACACTTTTTAGACAGGCAAGGAACACACTGACAAAATAAATCAAAGTGGCTAAAAATAACTATTCTGAAAAGCTGAAAAAAACTGTTTTTAGTCAATGATCCTGCATCAGTGTGGAAAGGTCTAGAAAACATTACAAATTACAGGAAACCATCCCCCTACACTCCAGCTAATTACAAGCTGGCTGATGACTTGAATGCTTTTTACTGCAGGTTTGATAAGCCTGAGGCTACAAATTACACTGTTACCAGCTCTGTCAGTGTTCAGACTTATATGACTCTCTCTTCCACACATTCTCACATTCAGCCTGCATTAATTATCTCTGAGGAGGACGTGTATCATTTTTTAAAAGACAGCACCCTCCTGTTTAAAAAGATGTGCTGATCAATTGGCTTCTGTTTTTACTTGGATTTTTAATAAATCATTAAAGCTGTGTGAAGTTCCCTTATCTTTCAAACAAGCCACTCTCATTCCAGTGCCTAAAAAGTCCACTATAACAGGGCTGAATGACTATAGGCCTGTTGCTTTTATATCAATGGCCAGGAAGACTTTTGAGATGCTGGTGTTAAGTCACTTGCAGGATGTTACAGCTCCCTCATTGGACTCCCTTCAGTTTGCTTATTGAGAGAACTTGTTAGTGGATGATGCAGTTAATATGAGCCTGCACTATATCTTGCAACACCTTGACAACCCAGGGATATATGCAAGGATTCTGTTTGTGGACTTCAGCTCTGCATTTAATACAATAATTCAAGAACGTCTTCACTTGAAACTCTCCCAACTTTCTGTTCCTGCTTCCACCTGTCAGTGGATCACCAGTTTTCTAACCAATAGGAAACAGCAGGTGAAACTGGGGAAATTTACATGTAGATATCGCATGATCAATACAGGGGCCCCCAAAGATGTGTGCTCTCCCCGATGCTATTCTCCCTTTACACTAATGACTGCAATTCCAAGGACCCCTCTGTCAAACTTATTAAATATGCAGATGATACAAATATCATTGGGCTCATCAGGAATGGTGATGAGTCTGCATACAGATGGAAGGTTGAGCAGCTGTACCTTTGGTGTAGTCAGAATAGTCTGGAACTGAACACTCTTAAAACTATGGAGATGTCAGTGGACTTTAGGAGTGGTACTACAATATTATCAACCCTCTTTATATTTAATACTGTTATGTCAGTTGTGGAATCCTTCAGGTTTTTGGCATCTATAATCTTCCGGGACTTAAAATGGGAGACCAATGTAGGGTCCATTATAAAAAAGGCACAACAGTGAATGTACTTTCTGCAACAGCTGAGGAAGTTCAACTTCCCACAGAAAGTGTTGATTCAGTTCTATACAGCAGTCATTGAGTCTGTTCTCAGCTCATCCATAACAGTGTGGTTTGGATCTCTGTCTAATCATGACAAAAATAGGTTACATTGAATAGTCAGATCTGCCAAAAATATCATTGGTGCTAGTTTGTCCACCTTACAGGACCTGCACTATTCCAGAGTCATGAAAAGGATAGGGAAGATAATCACTGACCCTTCACATCCAGGACATCATCTTTTTGAACTATTACCATCAGCCAGGCATTATAGATTAATATGCACCAAAACAAGCAGATATAAGAACAGTTTTTGTTCCACAGGCCATCAAGTTCATAAATGGTTAACTCAGCTAATTAGGTTGGGGTATTCTTTTTCCCATGCCTCCAAAGAGTCTGCAGTGTTGTTTACATATTGTTAATACTCGTTTCTTTCAGAGTTTATTTCAGTATTTCTTGCACTGAGTTGCACTTTGCACCTTGTATGTATATGTATATTTACTTTTTTATCTTGTCCTTAAGACTTGCATGTATGTCATTTGTCTTGTTCTTAATATTTGTATGTATGTCATACTTGAAGAGTCACTGAAACCAGAATCAAATTCCTTGTATGTGTGCATACTTGGCCAATAAATGTGATTCTGATTCTGACAAGTATTACATATCTGACTTCAGAATACGAAAACTGGGTCAGTGGACTGGATAATTCAGGTAGTTTTTACAATTATCATTTGAATCAGGAATCTGCACACATTTTTTTGCAGCATAACTATTAGACTTGGTAAAATAAGTGCATTTTCAGACTGGTTCTCCCTTCTGTTTCTACACATTATATCTGATTTCAGTTACACAGAGCAGTAGTACTTAGCATGACTGTTTCATATTGCTTGGCTCTGTGGTTTGGGTGTTTGGAGGAGTTTTTTCTCTGTGTAGAGTATGAATGTCTGTCATATGTGTGAGTTTTTTTCTTAGGTCTAATAAGCCATCCCATGAGTCCCAACTCTCAATGTCATACCAAATGGGTGAAATGGAAAGAGTCTAAATTGCTCATGGATATGAATGCAACTGGGGTGAATGTGTGCCTTACAATGGTGTGGTGTCCAGTTCTCCACTTCATAACAGGTTCTCTGTATTTTGCCTATTGCTTGCCAGCAAAGGCTCCTATTCCCTTAAAACTTTGGACAGGATAAAACAGGCATCCCAAAATAAATGAATGACTATCCTGAATAAATTCATAGAATTGTTTAATCATTCTAATTCCATGTAATGTTTACATACTTTGTGGATTGGGTTCGTACTCTATACAAAATGAATGGCATAACATATCTGAGCTACAGTACTGACAGAAATGTAATTCATACAAAATAATGGAGCAGCTGTTAGTAGATGAGCATTATGATGTACAGTTAAATGCATGATGCCCTGGCAGCTACAGTGCACAGACAGTGCCTGCAGGTGGTCTATACCACTTTGTTGAATCACTATTTAGTGAATACCTCTTCGTCAAACAACTATTCAGTGAACAATCTAAATGTTGGACTAAGGTTTCAGGGAAAACTTTTCCTAGGGCAAAACAATGGTTGGCCACCATCTGGAATTTGCCCTTTAACCCACTGTAGTGTGGTCTCAGAGATGGTACATTTAGTTTGGGGGGTGTGGGGGGTATGGGTGGCATACCCCCCCCCCCCACCTGCACAGGTATTTTTTTTTTTTTTTTTTACAATCTCTGGGGGCAGACTACCATCAGTTTGTGCTAGGAAAGTTTTCACTGGAAAGTTAGTTTCACGGTTAGTTTGTTCACTGAATAGTTGTTTAAAGAAGAGGCATTCACTAAATAGTGATATAAACCCCCTGTAGGATAGGTCACTGCTACACGATAGGGCATACAGCATTATGAGCTCAGTTGTGCCTCATAGTTGGCAGTAGGGCACAGACAAAGCAAACAGCACATCATGTCATACTGTATGCTGTATGCCCTACAACCTTATAGCAATGTTACTGCTAGAAGGAATAAAGGATGATAAGTTAAAGGTGCACATCATGACGGATGGCATGCCCTGCAGTATAAAAAGCTATGTAGTACTTCAGGAGCTTATAGTCCATGGCGGAGTCCACACTAATGAGCAGAATGTTCATGCTGTGACATAGTTTCCAAAATGGATGAAAGGATAGGAAAGACATGCATATGCTTAGTTAAGATTTACCGCCATACACCCTCACATGCACACACACACATAGATGTAGATTTAGATATAGACATATACAGATTCCTATTAAAAGATCAAACATGCAAATGTTCAAAACTGAGAAGAATAATCCCAAAGATAGAAACATTAAACCAGGACCTCCTCAAAAAAAGTTAAAATATATTTTATGCAGGGGCAAGCTCCCTCCACAACCCCACAACCCCATATCCAATGCTTATTACATATACCAACTTTGTCATAACATTACAGCTGGGGTAGGGCAAATTCTTACTCTCCATTCTATCATGATCTTTGACAGTTACTGGTACTTTTTGAAAATGTGAAATTTTGATATAAAATGGAGATAGTGAATAGGTTTAATATTCTGAACCTTCACTTACATGAATATATCCCATATCAATTCCACTGAATTAGAAACCTAAGCAAAATATTACAATCCCAAAATTATAACTGTCTTCCAAACAAGTTTGAAATACAATTCTTGGATACTCCGTTACTTCTTCAGAAATGAAACCATGCTATTAATAATAATGGAGTGAGTCCCAGAAAAGGTGATGGATTTAACTTTGGTGAATAACAAAAGCTATCTATTCTCCCTTCATAGGTGAAAGTAGAGACAACAGTGCTTCTTCACCAAATTCATATCTTAAAAAATTAATGTTAGGCAGTCTCACAAAATTATCTCAAGTCTGTATATACATTCTACTTCAAGTCACAATTCCTATCTTACAAAATGTCCTCAGTAATATTCTAACCATAAATGAAGACAACATTGTCAGCAAGACTCTTGCCACTCAGGCTAAAGTGACTTATTTTAGGAATCTACAAACTTCTCAATTCAATAACCCAAAAAATTATGTTCAGCAGTATATCTGTGACTTTAAAAACTATTCCCTAAGACAACTATTAACATTTTGTCATCTGATATTATTTATTTTATCCAAAATAACATTTTCTGTCCCACTGTGACAGCATTCCATATCTTCTCTTCATAAGCCCTTTGCTCCACTACCTAAATTTCTAAACTAGCTACCCTCTTCTTATAAAACTGTAACTCCTAAAAAATAAAATACATTTAAATGCAGTTAATGATGCATTCAATCCACACTTTTGCTATTAACTCCCAAGGATGCTTATTAATGCAGCAGTATTCATATCAAGATACAAATGTTTAGCCTTTCTTTAACTCCTGTAGTAATACCCCCTCAGTTATAAACATACTTTGATCATAGTGTATCCTAAAGTTCCAAATTCTAAATTACCAAGAGACTATTGCAAACCTCTTCCAATTAGCAAAGAAATTTGAAAAATATAATACAAACCAGTTACTGGAATACATACAAAAATGCAACCTCTTAACTGACAAGCAACATGAATTTCATCCAAGATGCAATCCTCTAGCAGCTATTTCTCTTAAACCTCTCAAATACAAACTAACACAGAGAAAGGGTCATTAACAGGAGCCACATTTATTTATTTAAAATGGGCCTTTGAAACTGTCAACCATAACCTCCTTCTCAATAATCTAAGGTACTATGGATTATCTCTTTATGGTTTCAGAATTACTTCCATAGCAGTTACTTCTTAATCTTAGGTCACAGTTCCGCCTAGTCTACTCTCTAATGACATTTCTCAAGGCTTGGACTATGGGCCACTGCTCTTTTCAATCTTTATAAACAACCTACAATGGGGATTTATCTCTCCTAAACTTTACTTTGCATGCATATGACATGGTCTTCACGACCACTAGTCATAAGTCCATGGCACAGTTAGAATCTGTACTATAAGAAGACTTTGCCTTAACATGGAACACACTTGGTAAAAACAAATTAATTATAAATGTCAACTGTTATGCTATATGGGAACACTAAAAGATTGTCTAACATCTCCCTTCCTACTGTTGTAAATCTGTTGGGTATGCTACTAACTTTTCCTACAATGCAAAACTATATGGAGGTATTACTACTGGATACCCTTTCTTTTCATATTCATATAGCGCTCACTACTACTAAAGTACTACAACAACTTAAAGATTGTTTTGATTTTACTACTCCTAACTTAGCATGCAAATGTGTCATCAAAATTCAAACTAATATTATAACTTTCCTCAACCCACTACAATTAGACCTCCTTATCAATCCTCTCTGTTTATTGTCAGTCATTTATTTATTTATTTATTTATTTATATTTGTTGACCGGGAGTGTCCAGTCGTAGGCCCATTTTTAGCAGAGGCCCGGGGAGAAAAGCTCCACAGTTAAAATAAACAGACAGTAGTTACATTGGATTACATAGCGATTAACAATTTACATAGCAATTACTTACAACATATTTACAGATGAAGAACATAGTACATCAGTAGACAACTAGAATCATTATCTGTGAAGTATATAAGAGACATTGACAAATGTTACAATAAGAAGTTCCTGCTGTATAATAAGTACTAGGCTTATGAGCATCTGAGCTTGCTATAATCAAGGTAGTTAGTGGAGTGGAAAGAAAGGTAGTGATTGGATGAGGTGGGTGATATTAGAGTGGGAGTTGCAAGGGCATAGCCAGCATGTTTTTAGGTGCGCTTTTCGTAAAGTTTTGAAGTGGGTGCATGATGGTATGGAGGTAATTGTGGGTGGGAGGGCGTTCCATAATTTGGCTATGGCTCAAGAGAATAGTGCTTCACCAGCAGAGTTATAGGCTTTAGTGATCTGCAAGTGATTTTTGTTGCTGGATCTTAGTGGTCTGGTGGTGCGATAGGGTTGGAGTAGATTCTGGAGGGATGGGACATTTAGTGAATGGTTTACTAGTTTGTGGGCAAGTGAGAGTTAATACCATTGAAGGAAGTGAGGGAGTTCAAGCCAGCCCAGTTCAGCAAGTGAGAGACAGTGGTGACTACGGTAGGATGCCCCTGTGACGAATTTGACATACATTGTTAAACATTCTCTTCATACTGGTATTAACACTAAAACACAGATCAACAGGAATGACTACTCTAACCTAAACAAGTAATATTCCCCAAACTAAAAAGCTTTGACCAATCACAAAACCATTCCCATCGAAAATACTTAACAAAACTCATAGAAAAGCAAGTTCTAATCTACAGGGAGGATTTCACAATCTCTCAACAGAAACATAATATTAGGAAAAGATATCATATGGCAATTGTTCTCATTCAGACTACAAAGTATATTTAGATCATTTATAAGGATAATGGCTAAATGCTAACACAATACCTCATACATGATTCCAAGAAACTATTTGTCCAGCACATAGCATTCATAACTTCAAACATCCATATTTGAAGTTACTATACTTCTGTGCAAACACAAAATCCATACAAACTGAAATAAGAATGTTTCCTAGGTGGGAGCTGTGTCACTAGATCATCCATGTAAGGGACAAAGTGCCCCATACCCTCTTATAATATTAGCTTCACTCCAAGGTCAGTGCATCTCAGAGAAAGAGCATCGGTTCTTAAAAAAAAAAAACAATACATTGCTGCTCATTCTTTCTTAAGGCTGCTTCAGTCTAAGAGAAATAATAATATAGCTAGATCAAACTAGTAAAGTTTGTTACAATCTCCTTGTTTTGATAGTTTTCATCTGAGATAATTTAATGAAAAGACAATTTTATAGCCTACCTGCAAGCACATATACATTATCTTAAAAGCTTTAAAAGTTGTTAAAGAAGTTAAATCGTGAAATGTTTTCAGCACACATTCATGTTTATAACGGTGTTTCTAATATGTCAGCCATGCATAATGGTGAGTTTATATTGAACAAGTGATTAGGAAATACGTACATTTTATTATTATAAAAACTACCAATGCCTCTCTAATCTCGATAGATAGATCCCAGCTATCACAATGAAGTTTGTTCATCCAGATGTGATCTTCAATTTGTTGCAAAGCACTTTTGTGGATGCCACTCCATTTTTGTGATATTTAAATAATAGTGATTCGTAGGCATATCTGCATACTTAATGGACAAAAAAATGTTATTATCTGCAAAATAGTGTTAGTTACATAGCAACCATGAGTGCAAACGTTTTCCAGTCTTGTGACTGCTATCATTTGATACCATAGAATACCTTAAAACACATTCTGTCCAAAGTTATTAATATAATTATTAACATATGTCATATATTCATAATATTTCTGGAGAACAACTCCCATTTTCTATTGTACAGAGTACCCTACTTGTCTGAGGAGCAATGTCTGCCCTCTGTGGTGACAGTGTACATGAAATACTTTTCTGCAATGTGCCCCAGTGGACAATGCCTGAGATACTTACAGAAAAAGGATATTTTGCATATATGCATATTTTATTTGCAAACAAATATGAATATTTGCAAATTGGTCGTAGGCAGATAAGAAGTATCAGTGACAACTTTTGCAGCATTTTCTGAGCTTTCATATTATATCATGAAAATATACTCTACATGGGTCAAATTATTGACAGGAACAGTGATATGATACATATACAATAACTTGTCATGAAAAGAAATCACATTTTTTTTCTTGCTGTCCACAATATTTCAGTCAGCAGGCACTCCTGACTTATATGCTGACGTGACCTATTAAATGCTGTTCCACCATGCTACTGCATGACATTGCCTGGGATATTTACATAAAATATGGAAATATGCATGAATAAAGAGTAAGTACAGTGAAAATGACATACCTGTCAGCTGTAAAACACAACTGTAGCCACTTTTTCCACAACACCACTGTAGCCAAGGTTACCAAAAGTCTATTATAGCCATGCTTACCAAAATGCCACTACAGTTTTACAAAACACTATAGCCATTCTTACAAAACACCACTATAGCCACTCAAAAAACTGCATTTGCAGTACCTCTTAGTTGACCCTTATTTTGCAGAATGTCTCTGATTTTCAATATTTTTTGTATGTCCTTCAAAAATGTGTGGTTTATTGCAAATTTTTGAGTATTGCCATCTGCAAACAATGATAGATGTTTCACTTACAAACTTTATACCCTTCAGAAAATGAATGCTAATGCAAAACCTCTTAGTGTAGTGACTTTCTACATACATATTCATTCATAGCTTAATAGGTTCATAGATCTATGCAGCAAATATTCAAAATCTCTACATGATTTTAAGCTTTTGCCCCCTCCACCTTCAGAAAATGCATATTAACGCAAAACCTAGTAGTCTAGTAACTTTCTACATATACTGTATGAAGGAAATGTTTAAAATCTATATATCATTTTAAGCCTTTGTGTCTTCCCCTTTATATTTTCAGCTGGTTTTGATTCTTGAGCTGAAAGTTTGAGTACTACATAGATAACACTTTTTCATTTTACTTGCCTGCTCTTTGGATGATCAGTATACTGCCAGATTGCCTACAATAATAATCATAACTTCTCCAACATACCCACACTTTTCCAATTACATTTGAATGCATCAATAGATGCTAAAAGGTGTATGAATGAAGAGAAGCTGGCAATCAGTCATGATGGCTTTTTAAAGCAATAAACAGATGCCTGATCTCACTAATGGCACTATCAGCAGTGATGTCAGGCATCAGGACATCTGAGAGCACAATCCAGCTGTCATAATCCAATTGTCATAATCCAGCTGTCATAATCCATTTGTCATAATCCAGCTGTCATAATCCAGCTGTCATAATCCAGCTGTTCACAGAGGATTTAGGGCAAGACCTGAGGAGTTTTAGTTGCTTCTTATAACTGAATAATCTGTTAGCTCACATATCTTTTTGCCTTCCCTAAATTAACTGACAAACCCTCCCCAACCAAAAATCCACATATCTTTTTGTCACCTCACTACAAATGCATAATTTATTTACTCTAAACTTTTGTTCTCATCTTCCCAGTAATGTAAGCATAGCCTCCATCTACAACACTTACTGGTCACAACAGTTGTTGTTGTGTCTTTCGGCTTTTCCCGGTTAGGGGTCGCCACAACGGAACTCCGGTCCGCTAATGATTGGCAGTAGATTTTTACATGCCGAGTTGCCAGCTCTGATGCACAACCTTCAACGAAGGTACACCCATTCACTCATGTCTCCACACAGAAGATGCTCTAGCTGAGAAATGAACAGGACAGCGTCTTACTGTGAGGCGACAACGCTACCGCAGCACCACCACCGCAGTACTTTCATGTTGTGTCTTTCGGCTTTTTCCCGGTTAGGGGTTGCCACAGCGGAACTCCGGTCTGCAAATGATTGGCAGTAGATTTTTACATGCCGAGTTGCCAGCTCTGATGCACAGCCTTCAATGAAGGTACGCCCATTCACGCATGTCTCCACACAAAAGACGCTTTAGCTGAGAATCGAACAGGACAACGTCTTACTGTGAGGCGACAATGCTACCGCAGCACCACCACTGCAGTATTGTTCTCTAACAAGCTTTATTTATTCTTGTAACCTATAAAATGTTCTTCCATTAAATTATCCCAGCTACATGAACTTCTCTTTTTCTGATGTCAGAAACCTGCTTTCCCTGTTCCTCTTCAGGCAAGGCCTCCATAACCAGTTAGGGTACAGGATTCAGTATAGGTGCTTCAGTGACAATCATGTCCTTTCTCAGCTGCATGCTGTGGGAGATATTCATAGACTTTGTGCAGAGTGGAGTAGGGCTTCTGTGCTATAAATGGCACACAAAAAACATTGCAAGCTATGAAACTGACTGCACAGTTGAACAAAACTTAGTCTATTGTATTGATCCATTGCACACCATTAATACCCCAATCACCAATACCCAGTGCAAATTAACCCACCAATTAAATGCACCTCAATCTTTGTATACCACCATTGTATGTGATGGTCCCAGTACTGTAAACATTCTGAGTTAAACAACACACAGTTGTATCATCTGTGATAGCAACAATCTTCCTTCTTTGCCAGTATGTTGCTGAACAATGTACAAGTTCTGTTCACCCCCCTTTCCTCCCCCAGCATTTCCATTGCATGGCAGGAAAATACCTGCCAGCAATGGAGCCCCTATAGTGCTGGTAAATATGGCACAAGACATGACCCTGTCTTGTCCTGACACTGTGATGCCAGTGAGCTCCAATCAATGAGGGCATTCATAGCACTAGATCCCCTTATTATCATATTATGGTAATGACCCCAGGTCTGCTATCAAGTCTGTGACCATTATTTTTTGTTAATAAATCACAGCCAGGCAGGAAGGTGGTCCACAGTGCAACAGTATCAGCAGCAGTAATTATAGTTATAGTGTGCCACACTAATGTACCAGCACAGCTCTGTCATGCTGCACATTGTTACTTTCCATTCCCAGACACAGAAGCATGTAGTGCACACTGATGGACAAGATGTCTCTGTGCATTATTCACAGAAATCAGAATGGACTAGTATGACAATGGACATTACTGCAATTGATAGACCCTCCCCCAGCTGTGAACAGAACATAGCACTCAAGATGCAGTTATGTGTCTTCATACTATGATCATAATTACCAGAGATTATTCTTGAATGCAGACTATACTTTCCCTTGTACTATAGCCATGACTCTAACTTTATTGCTTTAATTATACCATTCTAACTATCTACATAAAGCACAATATAGCATGCTTAATCTTTGCTGTGTATAGTTGATTTAGTCTTTAATGCATGCCCCTTGTTTTGTTTGTCAGTGTATTGAATGTCCTCAGTTTTACATGTATCTAATTTCTATGCTAAATTTATGTACATGTCATTCTACTAAATATTTTGCATGTCTGTATTTTTCCCATAGTATTACACGTTTTCCTCGATATCGTGCATCAATAGTTACTTTACTTTACTTTTGGAAACATTTTTTTTTTAAACTTCTGTTGCCACCATTAGGTCAGGTTGCTTCTAAAAAGGATTTCAGGACAAGCTCACCTAGCTAATTAACAAATGCCAAATAAATGGAAACAAAACAGGAAAAGAAATAATATAAAGCCTTTGATTTAGGCATGCACTACCTGCTTCCTTTAAAGATGACAGAGGGTAGGAGTAGTTAGAAAACAGTGTATTAAGGTACAGAACTGATTAGACAATAGGAGATAAAGGTACCAGTGTAAAACAATGAGGGAAAAGTCATGCAAATGTAAACTGATTAATCACGTGACTGGGATAATCTACTCCAAACAAAACTGGATATATAATTTTTATAGGGGGTAAGCCATCCTTCACTCTC
>NC_056739.1:1936718740-1936766240 GCF_019279795.1 Protopterus annectens | reverse complement strand
TTTTCTGGGTGATTTGACTACTTTTCATGTCCTAAATGCATGCCAAAACTGAGTTGGCAAACCTCCATATTGGTAGTAACTCTGCATGTTGTCTCTGTGTGTGTGATTATATAAATATGTATTTCTTGCAGTAGACTGTCATCCTGGTCAGGATTGGTTTCTCTACTGTGTGCCCATTGTATGTTGTGATAAGCTCCAACTTCTCCATAACCTTGAACTGGATAAAGCAAATATAAGAAGAAAATAAATATTTTTCCAAAGCATAATATGTTATTCTCATCCAAGTAGTTTTTTTCACACCTAAGTGATGCATTGGCAAGCTTCAAATCCCCATCACACCTAGTTAACTCTAATGAATATGCAGAAATATACACCACCACACTTTACCATATAGAACTATACCCCAAAGGAACAAGTAGAGGGCAAACCTCGGAGGCTGCCCCCATGGTGGAAGCATAATATTGGCAAGCTTTATAATAAAAGAAAAATAATTTTGACAAAAAGTGAAAAGAGCAATTCCAAGAATGTTACAGCCACTGTCACTGAAATAAACAAGTCAGGAGCTTAATAAAATCCACCAAAGCTAAGTCTGAGGCTAAAATAGCTACCCAAGCCTAAGACGATCACAAGGCATTTTTTAGTTATGTTTGTAATCTCAAAAGCACAATGTAGCTATGCTCTGAGCTGATTGTGAATGATGCTACCTGCACTGAGGCTGAAGATGTAGATAACCTACTGGCTGATACATTTAGCTCTAACATTACCGCTGTCTCATCTCCATCTTTCCTTCAGAGATATACATGAGACTATCTCACCTCCAGCTAACACATAAGACCAAGTCCTAAAAGTGCTATTAGAAGCTGAAAATACTGCAGCAATGTGTCCTGACAATATCCCTGGATGCATCTTAAATAGCATGAAACATGATTTAGATGCACCCCTACAACACTGTTCAATCTCAGCCTCTACCTTCATACAAGTTATGTACCAAGCAAATGGAGAACAGCTACAGTCATTCCATCACATAAGGGTGGACCTTCCACAGACCCAGGCAATTACAGACCCATATGTCTGACTGGCATCATACGCAAAGCAATTGAAAGACTTATCTATTATTTATTTGACATTTGTTTACTGAGTTAGTCCAGCTGGGCCATAGCCCTTTTTCAGTGGATTCCCAGGGAGAAAAGCTCAATAAACATTTCAAGAAAGCTATTTAAGCATATACACAGAATACATATACACACAATGCAATTCTAAATGTACAAAAGTTACTAGGAGTAGAAAAAAAGTTAAATGGAGTTTACAGAGTGCCTCTTTGGCCCTCTTCAAAAGGAACCTTGACGATTGGATGGGAGAAAGGAAATTCACCCCGAGGATCACGTCAGTTGCCCTGCTAGACAGGGGTCCAGGGAAGTAAATAGTGTGGGAAGAAATAGCCAGGGATGGCTAGGCTTGTATAGGCCCTAGGGCTGATAGCCTAGTACCAACCTATGAACCTATGAACCTATGAACAGTAATAAACAGATACAAAATGATTAATAGTAACAACTGGTAGAATACAGTGTAATATTTATGTTAATCATTATTAGTTAAAAAAAATGTATTCATTGTTGTGTGTTGATAAGTAGCAAAGTAGCTTCTGAAAAAAGGAAAGGAGAAACAAAATAGTCAAGAAGAGGAGAGATGGGTTGTAAAAGTGAGGGAGAAAGGTGTTAGGAAAGGATGGAGAGAGTAAAAGTCAATCAGGAGGGAAATTACATTGACATAGACAAATATTGCTAAGGTGGTTTTTACAGCATTTCTAAACCTGTGCTTAGGCTTAATATTTCAAATATCAAAGGGAAGTTTATTCCAGTTTCCAGCTGGGGAGTAGCTATAAAGGTTCTTTCCAATTTTGATTTTAGGATTGTATATAGAGAGGAGATGTTGTTCTGAGCTCGGAAGAGTTCTAGGTGGAGAGTAGGGGGAGATGATTGAGATAACACTGGGGCAAAAATAGGGTTTGTGCAGAAGAGAATGAATTATTTGAAGCTGGGAAAGGAGAAGTTGGTATGGAAGCTCTAACCAGTTTAGTTTTCTAAGAGCTAAGTAGTGATGGGAAAGGTAGGGTTATTCTGTAGTAAATTTGGCCACTTTGTTGAAGGGGGACTCTAGTTTAGAGAGAAAGTATCATAGAATTATTCAGTCAGGGCATAGTGAACCTCCAAACACTGGACCTGTCTCAGTCTGGATTCATCAAGGGCAAGTCATGCATACTCAGCCTGGTGTATTTTTTGAAAAGGTCACCAAAGCAATGGATGAAGGCTAAACAATACACAGGACATACCTGACCAGACCAAAGCTTTTAGCACAATTTCCCACTCAGACATAGTAGAAAAGTTAAATAAACTTGGAGTACACCCCTATGTCACCCACACTGGACTGCTAGCTGCCTCACAGAAAGGATGCAAATAATTAAAATAGGGGAAGTTACCTCCACAAAGAAAACAGTCACCAGTGGAGTCCCCTAGTTTCTGTGCTGGGACTTCTTCTGTTTATCATCTGCTTTTCTAAAGTAAAAGCCAACAGCAAAGGGCTCTGGCTGACTATGTTTGCAGATAACTGCAAGCTAGAAACAGTCATTGAATCCCTAAATGACTTAGCCATCCTGCAGGAAGGTTTGTCTCAAATAAATAAGTGGTGCCAAAGTCATAGACTGAAACTAAATGCCAAAAAATGCATTATTGTATCTTTTAAGAAGTCATCCATCTCAGAGAACTACTACATTGACAATATAGCCCTAATAGTTTACCCAGTTGTGCATGAGTTCTACAGGATTTGGGAACTTCAATGAACAGTGATATAACTTTTGAACAATATGTATCTACTGCTGTTAGAAAGTCCTTTTATACTGCACAGCTTACAAACAAAGGTACTATGTCTAGATCTAAAGATGTCATTGCCATTAGGCCAATCACTGAATGTAATATAGTCAATAAATTATGTATATAACTCAGTCCTACCCTTAAGAATTATTTCAAACTTTTGCTTTGGAACTCACAGATTCAATTATGTGCATACATTTACCCAAACCCTTGCCGTACTAATCTAAACTCAAACTCAACACCACCAGTTCCTAAAAGCACCATAGCAGCCCAGAAAACTCCCCTCCTTATGTTACAAGCTATTACCTTCTAATGCATCCTTTACTCCTTATACAGAGACATTTTTCACCCAATTCAATTCCCAAGTCTAGCCAAAATTCTAAGTCTGCTAACATTCAATCTTCATAGTATTTGTAATAAAATTACGAATCTACATGCCTGGATATCACTGTATTCTACAGATGTCCTAGCCATTATCGAATCATTTCTTAAATCCACTATGAATGATATAGACTACTACCTCCAGGCTATAAAATTATGAGGACTGACCAACCCTACCAAAAGGAGGTGGAGTCACTCTACTCTACTGTCACTTGTCTCATGAATTCAAAAGAGATGATGAAGTGGTGTATAGGTTCAAGATATTTATTGTACATAAACATTGTCAGGAACTGTAAGAAGAACTTGTATTAAAGCTAACTGATTCACTCATTCTTTCAGTCACACTCGCATGTGCATCTCCATTCATGACTGCATTCACTCTGGCTGACTGTACAAAATGCCACTGTCTTTGCACATGCTCAGTACTTATATGCACGTGCTATCTAGCTACAGTGGCAGGTTAAGAACATTACATTCAATAATCTACATCCTCCTTCTTTGATTTGTTCAACATGCAGTAGGCGAACAAGACATTCTACATACTAGATAACATTTCAATATTACTAATAATACAGAACTCAAGTCCAAGTCGCTTTGTATTTTGGATTAGGTCTGGAAATTCTACCCGATCTGGTTATATAAAAACTTTGACTGTGCTTAGCAACATGGAGTCTCTGGGGAATTCTTCTCAATAGGAAATTTGGGGATTGCATCAGAATTATGTAAAGTAAGTACACTTTCCATTGAAATTGGAGCAAACGTAGGGCCACTCTGGGGCCACACATTGGGGTTAGGAGGGTGACCTAATTGTTAAGGTGTTTGCCTTACAAACACAAGGTGCAGTGTTAATAATTGGCTAGGCTTAAAATGGCCCACAAGGGCAGTTAGCCAAGTACTAATGTATGAGCCTATGACCCTATAAATAGAGTCTTTGGCTCAGGCAATCTGCTGCATCACTGATTCAGAAACTTGCAGTATATGTATTCAGTTCCTTCTAAAATCCATTCCTTCTGATTGTACAATATAAGAGCTCAATTCTTCACAGATATTTTTGATAATGCCCACTCGGTCATATCCTTTAGATGTTTGCATCCTTACAATCTCTCCTTGTCTCAATGGTCTTAGAGGTTTGCTAGACTTATCATAGTGCAACTTTTTGTGACTGGCGTTTTCTTCAAATGTTGAGTCTTGACCACTCTGTTATTGTTAGCATTTGGAACTAATAGTTGTTTGCTGATCAACAAGGTTGTTCCTGTTTGTCTAGACATTAATCTCTGTGAAGGTGAACCAAGCAAGTTATCACGGGGAATGTTTCTGAGATTGAGAAGGTTAAGAATAACATCGATACCATCTCTCTTACATTTCTCTAACAAACATTTTGCACTTTGAACTGCATGGTCAACATAGTAAATTTATTGAACTGCTGACTTGTAAACTGTGTGCCATTGTCAGATACAGGTTTGTGCGGACTGCCATAGTCAGAAAAATGTCTCTTCAATTTTGTGATGACAGTGCTAGATGTTTAGTTAGGAAGAAAGTACATTTCAAATCAATTTGAGTAAGAGTCTACTAACACTAAATAATGCTAACAATTCCATTTGAAAATATTAATAGCAGCCGTCAACCATGGTAATTCAGGAATCTAGTTTAGCTGAACTGGTTCTTTTTGTTGGTGCGATTTATTACTATTGCAAATAGACCATGCTAGAATTTCTTTCTCTATATCTTTTGACATAGAAGACCAAAATACTATGCCTCTTGGACTTCTTTTGGTTGTATCAGTACTCAGGTGACAACGATGCAAAATTTGGATATAGTCTCGTAATGCTGAAGGAGTAACCACTTTAGGACCTTTCATGATGATCCCATCTTCCATCATGAGCTCATCTCTGTAAGGAAAATACTTCTGTATGTCAAGTGGAAAACTAGTTTGTCGTACTGGCCATCCTTGACTGATAAAATGTTTCAGCTTTTGAAGAACAGGGTCTAAAGCTGTGTGATTTCTGAGTTCATCAAAACTTGATGAAGAAAAATTTCTGACTTCCATGTCATCCATGACTTTAAAGTCATTCTGTTCTGTTGTTTGTCTGGGTGCTCTTGACAAAGCATCTGCAAGGTAAAGGTATTTGCCTTTTGTATAAACAATATTGAAATTGTACTTTTGCAATTTTAACATCATACATTTCTGGGGCTGAATGTATTGGCTTTTGCAGAATTGTCACTAGAGGCTGGTGATCAGTCTCTCTTTGAAAAGGTTTGCCATAAATATAATCATTGAACTTCGAGCATGCAAACATAACTGCCAAAAGCTCTTTTTCAATTTGTGCATGCTACATCATTGTTTTGGTTAAAGTTCTGGATGCACAAGCTACTGGCATGCCTTCTTGAAAACATGCTGCACCAAGACCATACTTAGAAGTATAACATGAAAGAGTTCATAGGTACATAGTTCATAGGTGTTTATGAGGCTAACAACCACAAGGGCCTATTTAAGCCTAGCCATGCATCTCAAATCTCTGACAAGTCCTGATACCCTTGATAAGTGTAAACATGGGCCTGGGAGATGAACCATTTACAGGTTACCTGTGTCCATTAGAGACAGAGGTGCAAACCAGGGATGAATTTCTGGGATCCCATCTAATTGTCCAAGTTGGGCTTGAACTGGGTTATGGAGGAGCTCTGCTTCACATGGATGGGGAGCCTGTTCCATAGACGGGGTATTCTCTGGGATACATACCTATCTCTCCAGCAGGTCCTGTTTATATCACAGGCAAGGTTTAAGTCTTTAGAATGGGTAATTCTGGTGCTGTTTGGTTTGTGGATATGCAGGAGGTCCATGAGAGTGGGGTCTGACAATGCCCTGTATGTCAGTAATAGATCTCCCCTCAAAAGCCTGTAGGAGACAGAATAAAGGGATAGGGCCTTGAGACGGTCTGCATAGGACATATTACTTATGCCCTGTATTCTTTTAGTAAGGAACCTCTGTGGACACTCCAATTGTTGGATATGCCTGGTTAGGTACATACCAAAGGGGGCATTGTACCTCAATGATAGGTCTGATGAATGCCGAATACAGTAGAACAATGACTTCCTTGGAATTAGATGCTATATCTTTGTTTATAAGTTGCGCAACATAGAATGATTTCCTCACCACTATAGACACATGATGATCAAAGGATAGATTACTATCTATATGTGTCCCTAAGTCCCTGACCACTGGGTCATTTCTAAGGGGTGTGTTGTCAATATGATTGTTACTGGGGATGGATGACTTCCCAAAGGATACTATTATGCATTTTTGGCATTTAGTTTTAGTCCATGGCTCTGACACCAGTTGTTTGTCTGTGTCAGCCCCTCCTGGAGAACATTTGTGTCAGTGTGAGATTCAATGATAATTTACAATAATCTGCAAATTTAGTCAGCCATAGACCACTGACATTGGCCTTGACTTATGAGAAGTAAATGCCAAAAAGGAGCGGTCCAAGGACTGATCCCTGAGGGACTCCACTTGTGACTGGCCTCTTTGCAGAGGTGGTCTCCCCATTTCTAACTTCCTTGGTCCTGTCTGTGGGCCAGTTGTCTACCCACTGGGTGACATAAGGGTTTGTACCTAAATCTCTTGAGTTTTTCAACAATGCCCAAGTGGGGTATTGTGTCAAATGTCTTGGCCAGGTCAAGGTAGGTAGTGTGAATGATTTTGCCCTCATTCATTGCTTTGGTGACCTTCTCAAAAAAGTCCACCAGGTTGAGTAGGCATGATCTTCCCTTGGCGAAATCAAACTCGGTTGGATCCAGTGTCTGGAGGTTTACTATATCTCTATTGATCATCTCCATGATACTTCTTTCCATGTCTTTACATATAAGTCTAATGAGACTTATGGGTCTGTAGTTTCCAGGGTCTGTAGATGGCCCACCTTTGTGTAGAGAGATGACTGTTGCCTTTCTCCATTCATGAGGCATTAAGTCTGATCAGAAGCTACAGTTAAATAGTAATTTAAGAGGCCCTGATAGGTCATGCTTCATGCTATTTAGAAGGCATCCTGGGATATTGTCTGGGCCCATTGATGCAATGTTCTTGGTCTTAGAGAGAGCATTAAGTACTTGTTCCTATTGATAGTAGGGGGAGTTATATTTAATGATATTTCCAGAGGGAATGTTGAGGTGGAGAGAGGAGTAAAGTTGGAGCTGAATTTATCAGCCAGGAGGTTTGCTATGTCTTCTTGCTCAGTATAGGTGGCTCCATTTACAATGAGCTCTGCACACAATTGTGTACTGACTTTGAGGTTTCTGACATAGCTAAAGAATGCTTTACAATTGTGTACTGCCTTTGAGGTTTCTGACATAGCTAAAGAATGCTTTGTGGGAGTCCTTGGCCTAGGATGCCAAACTTACCTTAAATTTGGCATTGGTAGACTTTATTTGTCCTCTGAGTTGTTTCTTTAGTTTTATGAGAGTGCTTTTATCCTGCTGGGTGCTGCACCTCCTAATTTTTGCCATGATTTTCTTCTTCCTGTTATACAGCCAATTGATTTGGTGATTCCACCAGGGTGGCTTGTTTTTTGAGTTAGTTCTGTACTTCTTCCTGGTGGGTACAGCTGCCTCTATGTAGCTATTAACATGCTTATACTGAGTTTCTGTGAGCAGTTCTGCATAGGCAGATGTGTTCTCATAATTTTTGGGGCTTGAAACTTTGCCAGATTCCCACTTAATAGCAGGAGGTTAGCCTTAGAATAGTTCCTGAATATTCCAGGTTTAGCTGGGGGTTCAGCTTTTATTTTTACTTCAAAGGAGACCATTTTGTGGTCTGACCTTACCAGGGAAGGCATTACAGTAGGGGGTATGCAGCAGTCTCCCATATTAGTGAGGACCAGATCCAGTATGGTTGTACTCCTGGTTGGTGTATTAACTATCTGGTCCAGGGAGTTTGCGTTTACAAAATCCAGGAATCTCTGTGCATGTATGTGTGGTGTCATATAGGATTTCTAGTTAATAATGGGGTAATCAAAGTCACCCATGAATATGGTATTAGATTGGATGGTTAGTGTTTGTAATAAGTTTAAATACATGGCATGGGTTTCCTGAGTCATTGAGGGAGACCTATAGCTTGCATGGAAGTGGTATTGGATTTTAACTATGGTAATTTGAACATGGAGCAGCTCAAGTGCATTGTCCTGTTTGACCAGCGTTAAAGTATATTTATTTTTGATGTAAATAGAGACAACTCTATCTTTAGTCCCTGCCAGTACAGTAGCTGGCCTAAATGCGTGGAAGGCATTATAACCTTGCACTGTTGGTGTGCTCTTGGCGGTTTTAAATCGGTGACCTCACAGAAATCTGGATTCTCTAGGATAAAGAGAGCTTGTAGGGAGTGGTGTTTTTTGTTTAGACTCCTAGCATTGAACAATAATGCATTTAGATTTTCTTGGTTTTGATTTTCTATGTTGGAAATACTTTCAGTTTGGAATTGCCTAAAAAAGGCACTATGGGGGAAGACAATGTTTTAGCTAATATTTGAAAACCTAGAGGGGAACGGTGCAGAGCATCCCTGGCAAAGCAGCATGGTCCATTGACCATCTCCTTCCATACTGACAAATATTGCACCCCCTTGGAATGACACCAGAAACTAAGCCAATTATTAAAGTAAATCATCCTTAGTTCTTATTGTGGCATCATCCTTGGAGAAGGTAAAATGCTGCTCAATGCTAGGCTCATACCAGTGTGAGACACATATTCTGAGAGCTCCATGATTTGTCTCTTCATATAGTCTGCGGAGGTACATCTGAGGTCATTTACTCCCACATGGACTATGACTGAGTCATATTGGTAATTGTGGTCCAATGAACCGAGTACATGTGCAATGTGGTGGATCCTAGCCCCTGACAAGCAACTGACTGTAACTTTCTCCTTAGCCTGGTGAGAGGGACATCAGTGTGTCTCACGATGGAGTCTCCAATGACTAGAATGTTGGGTTGTGTGGTTATTTGCCTTATGGGCTTAGAAGTAGAGGCTCCATGAGATGTAGCTCTATGTGTTGATGCGGGTGTTATTTTGAAAGCGCGCATTTGAGGCTGCTGAGGGTATTTGTTATGTGTACTTCATCTAGGAGGTCTTTGTGGTTTAGGAAGTTTACATGTAAATACCTCGGCAAATGTGGGTCTATATGTCTGCTTTGAATTGTGGATGATAGGTGCAGCGTGTGTGCTATTGACAACCTTATTGACATTAGGAGTACTTTTCTGTGAGAGGTTTGCCTCTAGAGACATTGTGTAAATACATGTCTCACATATCATATCAGTTTGTTTGAGAATTAACTGGTTGTCAGTAAACATGAGGCAATTTCTACATTGCCTCAGGATGCCCATATCCACCAAACCGGTAATGGAGACAGTAGGAAAGTTCATATTCATGGCAGCAGACACTTTTTTATTGATTAGACAGTTGGAGTAAGAATATCAATCACTGTCAGGAGTATCCAGTTTGCAACTATGAGGACAGTGATTGTCACTGCAAACTAGTTGTTCTGTGTGCAATTAGGTATTGGAGAAATTTCAGTTGTGCTTTTACAGGAAAAATGTCACTCAAGGTGTCTGAGTCTGTACAGAGCACTGCCAATCACTTGAGGGGAAACTAATACGTAGACCCTGAAAATTTAAGGATGAAGTATTTAGGCAGATATTCTGAAGTTAAAAACAAATCAAGCAGTACTTACTGAAAACAAAGACTTAGCTTGTCAAGAATGATGAAAAGAGGGGAGTCGCATGAATGGCTATTGCCTGACTACAATTAATGTTAGTCTCACCACAGCTTCACTCAGTTCGGATACAATGCTCCTTTGCTTCTTTTCTCACCACAAGCAAAATGTTAGCACCAATCCCAAGAAGAGAATCAGGCCACAGCCTGCTTGGTGATCCACAGTCTTGTCCCAGATGATGCAAGGGTCTGTAGGCCTGCAGCCTTTTTCCTGGTAGATGCCTTGAATAACAACTAGACCAATCAGGTACAGTAAGCACAGACACTCACCCTCCAACCAGAAACAGTCAGGAATCAATGCACTCTGCTCTTTCTCTCACCAGGATCAGAATATAAGCACAGAGTCCAAGCTGTCACCTATAAAGCAGTTATTAGGCTTTCTGGTGATCAGCATTCTCCAGGAAATAATGTCCCTGTACTCCTTCTCTCACTAGAAGAAAACAGAAGCACTAATCCCTAATCCTAAAATGACTACTGAGTAGCAGAATGTGGGATGTCTAATAACTGGTGGTCTTGCAATAGATGCTTAAAGGTAAGATGAAAAAAATGGTTTATCCTAAACACTGCAGTTAGTTGCAATTAGATATGCAAGTGGGTAACTTAAGTTTTAGTTGAAAGCCACTATTTTTAAAAGAGCAAAATAGATTAAAAGTGGGTGGACACTTTGGTATTCTGGTACTATGGAATATAGTAGCATGACCTATAAATTTAAATAGTTGAAGGGGAGTGATTTCACAAAATGTTAATCTTGTACTTACTCACACTAACCAGTGAAAGGAGAGACGGAACAAGCTATATGGTCAAATTAACATAAGGGGCAGGCAATTAGAAAGACAGTGGTGTTTAAGAACACAACAGTAACAGGGTGGGAGTATTGGAAAAAATTTGTTTGACTCACAAGAGACAGAGCTGTGGTCTCTTTTCAAATTTTAATATGCAGTTAAAAGCAGAATACAAGTAAAACACAGTGTAAAGAAACCAAACCACAGTATACAAAATAGAAAAAGGCAATAAAGTAATACAAAATACAAGAAATAAACAACAAACTAATCTTTCTCTCACAGTGAGCTGTGGCAGAGTCTGGGTGAGCCTTTCCATTAAAGGGTTACTAGTTTGTGAACATTATAATATCTCAGTGTGATGGACTGCCAATTTTCTGTTTCAGAATGTCAAATTTTCTTTGGTGTTGTTCTAACCAAGACCAGTTTACATTTTTGCATGTCAGCTCTCGTAACTGTGTTGAAAGCTCACTCAAATCTGGGATGAATATTCCTAAATAGTTGATGATACCAAAATAATTTTGCAAAGATGTAACACTGTCTGGAACTGGCATCTCAAGAATCGCTGCTTGCTTAGACAGATCTGGTTGTAAACCAGAACTAGTAAACAAATGACCCACATAAGTAACTTCTCTCAGTTTGAATTTTAATTTCCAAGGATTCAGTTCAAAACTGACTTCACGTGTGTGGTCTAGAATTTTGTTGAGATTTCTATCTCCTATCTGCTATGATATCATATGGATAACCTGAAAAAAAAATTGTTCCATGGCATGTTGAAGTACTTCACTGGCAGAATTTATCCCAAATGGCATTATCAAGAATCTGTATCTACCAAATGGTGTACTGAAAGTAATTAACAATGCAGATTTGTGATCCAGCGAAATTTGCCAAAATGAATGTTTCCATCTAAGACTGAATAAATAGTGACATTTGGCATAACAGCTGCTACTTCTTCCACTGTACACATCAGATGATGTGATCATTTAAGCACTTTGAATCTCTGGGATCAATACATATTCAAATTTCATCTGAGCTTTTCTTATGAGGTACAACCATGCAGGATACCCATTCAGTTGGTTCTTTTACTGGAGTATCACACTAAACTCACCATTTTATCTAGGGCTGTTTTCACTTTGCTCTGCATTGCTGCTGGAACCTTCCTGGCTGGTCTGACAACAGGGCTTAACTTCATGGTTTATCTGCATGGAATATGTGACTGATAGTTTACCAAGCTTGTCTTTGAAAATGTCAGCATATTCACAAAAAGTATTCTGTGTAAAACTATTGCGGTTGTTCAGATTTATATGGCAGACTTCCTCACTAAATGAAATCAGTTCCATTCTCAAACTATCCCTGAGGCCTAACAATGACTGTACCTGTCTTTTGACTATGTAAAACTGCAAGTCATAGCTGTTCCCAGCAAAATGACATGTGAGAACTACTGCACCATCAGTTTGAATCTCTTCACCACCATAAGCAACAAGTTTCACACACTTTGCTGAATCAAGTTTCTCACCAGCTTTTACTTTGGCAAACATTTGTGATGATATAATATTGCACTTGGACCTATTCTCTACTTTAAGCTCTATGGGTTTTTCCTTAATCTGAACAGTACAAACTATTTCACCCTTTGCTGCCAGATTACCAGTTGGCTGATAGTTCATTGTATTAATTGTTTCATCAATCACAGAGACACCATTAACATAAAAAGTTTGCTCGCAGTTCACTATCTGATCTAGTTACTTCTTTGGATTCTCTCTTTTAACATAAATCTGTGACACTTTGGACCTTTAGAGCCTTTTGAAATGATTCTACTTTTTACATTTGTGACATTGCTGACCAAAAGCTAAGCAATTTTCTCATTTAGGTTCATGGTTGCTTCCAGAATTACGACAGTTAAGAATGAGGTTCTGTGTTGTGGCTCAATTTGGTTTATATTTAGAGTTGGGTGTTGGCACATACTTTGGTTAATATGGCTTTTTCATCTTTGCTTTATGTTGTACATTATCAGCATTCCCAATGTTAGATACTGCAAGCATGCTTTTCTCATTCGTAAGCATATTTGTGTGCTTTTCTGTAAGCTCATATATTTGACAAATGTCTATGGGTTTGTTCAACATTAAATCACTATCTTGAAGCTAAATCTTTCTCACTGCATCATTATTAACACCACACAGAAGTCTGTCCATTATCAATTCATGTCGCAAACCACCAGATCTGCACGTTTTAGCTTTATTTCTCAAGTTCATAATATATGCTGCTATAGTTTCACCAGGCTTTTGATTTCTTGTGTAAAACATGTGCCTTTCCATTGTAATATTCATTTGAGGGTTACACATTTCTCTAAATTTTCATTTTAAGTACTCAGGTTCTTCCCTTGTTTCAGCCTGTATCAGAATATGGTGGTTTTCCCTCTCCCCTGCATACACGGCAGGTGCATACACAAATGAACATTCCCTTTCAGTGGCTTCTGAGCCTGCCAAATTAAGAAGTATGAGGGCTTTTGTACATGTGTCTTTATTGCAAAATGTAGCCTGTATGAAAATATCATATTCTTGTTAAAATACTCCAGTTCTCAGCAATACTATTATCAAACACTGAAAGTTCAGTCTGCAAAATCCTTCTGCCATAACAACAAAATACATTTAATCATAAGCATAGACCATGTACTTGTAATTATGTTCAAAAACATAAAATCATTTTGAAAAGGTTTCACTTTAACACTGCATACACTGTAAACATTTTAAAAACTTTGGACACATCAAATAGCTTTAATTAATGTGAAAAAGTATTTTTGTATTTATTTCAAATACTTTTATCAGTATGTCACAATTTCAGACATTTAATTTATCTGGGTAATTATTTTGATTGTTTTGAATGCTTCTCAACTTATTCAGTGACTGAAAAATCATTTAAACAGTTTAAGTACCTGTGAATAACTGCTGACCTGTTTGTGAATTCAGTTCAGTATATTCCTCCGCTTTTAACTGTGTGCCTCATGGCTTGTGTGTTACTTCAACTTCAGATCCCACTTCTGACACCATGTCACTTGTCTCATGCATTCAAAAGAGATGATGAAGTGGTCTATGGGTTCAGGATATTTATTGTGCATAAACATTGTCAGGAACTGCAATTGCAACTTATATTTCAGCTAACTGATGCACTTATTACTTCAAACATACTTGCATGTGCATTTCTGTTCATGACTGCATTTACTCTGGGTGACTTTACAAAACAGCACTGTTCTTGCACATGCTCAGTAATTATATGCACTTGCTATCTAGCTGTGGCTTATTAGGAACATTATACTCAATGATTTATATCTACCTCAACACCTCTCCTCCTGTTCCAACTTTATCCCCAAATTTCACTCACCTGAAATACTCATGACAATTCTAAAGCTTAACTCTAAAAAACATTCTGTATTATTCTACTTTACATCACCCTTGGAAACAAAATATCCATACTTGTAGGATTTTTCTACTGGCTATCTAGTACTATTACGTATGAAATATCATTCTCGGTAATGTCAATATCGACTGGCAAAATGCAATCTCTGACAGTCCCGCATCCTGCATAAATCGATCTGGTTTGAGTCAACTAATCACAGCACCAACTAGATACAACAAAAGCAATAAGGGCACAATTCTTGATTGGATTTTAGTCTCAGACCTCAAAAATATACTGTCAGTGGAACCTACCCTAACTCCTTAAGTGGCCATCTCCCAGCATACATACAGAGAGTTACCACTCATCACCCCAATACCACCAACTTAAACCAACCAGTAATCTCACAAAATGTAGCAAAGACTTATTCAACAGTATCCTAAGGCCCTTCAACTGGTCTATACTTACAATTTTACATTAGATGACAGAGTTCAAACTATTATTGTTGTTTTAGTGTTAATAATAATAAAAAAAAGATCTATATCTCTCTCAAACCTACTCTCCCTTGAAATAGCAACAACATTTAATAAATACTTTATAGAGGGCATTGCTGCCCTCACCAACAACACTTCACCCTCCCCTATACATATCCAATAACATATCACCAACTTCCCCCTTCACTCCCACATTAACCTCTGAAAAATATGAATCCAAACAATCCTTAGCCACAAATGCTAACAACTTTACATTAAAATGTGGAACAATATCTACTATTAAAAAATTGCTGTTTAAACTTAAACCTTGCTCCACAGCTGCCAACAACCTCCCATCTGAATACCTCAAGATGGCATCAGAAGCCATTTCTCACCAAGTAGCTATCTTAATCAATAGATCCAGACAGGAATCTTATGTCCCAGCTATTTTGAAAGGACCGTATGTCATCCCAATGCATAAGGTAAAAACTCTACAGAAGTCTCTTAACTTTAGTCCCATTGCAATTCTCTCCCCTCTCTCAAAATTCCTAGAAAAATGCATCCACTCTCAACTTCTTCACTATCTCCTCTCAGTATTCAACATGGACTCCATCCTGGCCATAGTACAGCTTCTGCACTATGATCCTTTTTAGATAATATAAACAAGAAATTGGATTCTGGCAAACATATCTCTTCCATATTTTTGTATCTGTCCAAAGCCTTTGATACCATCTCACATAGCAAACCCCTTCAACAACTGCTCCATCTCAGCCTATCTCCTCCTTCACTTCAGTGGTTAAAAAGCTACCTATGTGACAGTCAGAAAACTTTTAGATATCAACATACTTTCTTTCCTTACCTCCCATTACCACTGTTGTACCCCAAGGTTCAATATTTGGTCCACTTCTCTCTCACATTTTCATTAATGACCTCTATACCTCCTCTAGGCAAGTATCACTTGCACAGCATGCTGATGATTCAACACTAATACGCTCATCTAACAACATGGTGCATCTTCCTGAAATCACACAAGAAACCTTCACTGTTGTTGAAAACTGGATTTACAATACCCAATTATTACTCAACACCCACCCCCCCGCAAAAAAAAAAAAACAAAATTACTCATATTTCTCCTCAAAGCACATCTGAAGAGCAAATCCAGTTTAAAAATCTTCTCACTTAGCAATACATAGATAGAAATTGTTTCCCATACAAAACTGCTTGGTGTGACAATTGATGACAAACTCATATTTGAGATCCACATTCAAAATAATATAAAAAATCACCAGAAACTTGGCATGATATATATATATATATATATATATATATATATATATATATATATATATATATATATATATATATGTGTGTGTGTGTGTGTGTGTGCGTGTGTGTGTGTGGGTGTGTGTGTGTGTGTGTGTGTGTGTGTGTGTGTGTGTGTGTGTGTGTAGAATTTCTTACTAACTCTGCTAAAACCATCCTAGCAATGACTTACCTCCTTTCTTCACTCTTTTATGGTGCCTCTATCCTTACCAACCTGCAGGTATCTGTTAAAACTAAACTTGAAAGAGGCTACAACAAAGCTGCTAAATTTGCTGCCAATAAACAATACTGTACACATCACTGCAGGGCCCTTAAAAGTTTGAACTGGTTTGAATTACCCCACTACCTGGACTTCGTACAACAAGCTACTGCCCACAACATCATCTATAAACCCCATGCCTGTCCTGCACTAAGCTCTGCTCTTCCTTCCTATCAGGCAAACAGACCCCGTCATTCTAATGATAAACAACTTCTCACCATCGGTAAACCTCAAAAAGCAATTGGAAATAGCCTTTACTGTACTCTATTGCCAAAAAATGGAATTCTATTCAACAGGCTATTAGGACTGTAACCTACGATCCTTCCTTCAAGCATCTTCAGAAAGGCCACCTATCAAACTCATGGCTCTGCTCATGCTATAGCCCTGGTTGAACATTAATCTTGCCAGTTTTCCTCCACCCCTATCTGTACAGATTCTTTACCTATCACCACTTACTCATCTTCGCCTGGCTATACTATCCTCTCTACCACTCTGCATAATCTTTTCCTATCACCTCCTCCCCATTTATACTAATCTATCCCAATCTCTATCTCTCTCTCTCTCCCCCTTTATATTTATAATTAAACTCAACATGACTGTTACATATTACAACTGTGAATTTACAAAAAGACATTCTCCAGAATTGTTTATAGTGTTTTACTTTGCTTTTGCTTATCGTTATCTTTCTAACATATTTTTGTTATATCTCTATGCCTTATAACATTCTTTATTTTTGAAATACATACTTTTCACCTTTTTTAATGTAATGTCTTTGAAATACTTATTTTCTCTATTAAATGGAGCTCTTCTCCCTGGAGCTCCATTGAAAATGGGCTCATGTGACCCAGTCAGACTATACTGGTAAACAAATGTCAATAAATACGAGAATAAATAATGTCCACTTTGGCATGTATCTGTTCAGACACATGCAGCAACTGAAACACCCACAGAGATACCTAAATAAAGGGATACAAGGCCTGAGCAAGATGTCCTACATGGACCAACTCAATGCCCTGTCACTATACTTGGTATTATACAGATTGATAACAGATGAGCTTTGCCAAGGCATCCTCCAACCCATTACTGATGGATTTACAGCACATCTGCAACTCAAATGGCATCAGAAATATTCAGTCTTAGGATCCAAATTGCTTCTGTAACATCAACAGAATGGTTTGGTGGGACAAGTGTATTTCACAGAGGATACTGCTGCAGTGGAATAGACTTCCCATCCACATAAAACAAAGTTCATCCCTGTCCATTATCAGGTGCAACTTAGATCTATGGTTGTGAAATAGAAAATTTACCAAAGGACTGCCTCCTGTACTACTAATGGACAGACACAGTTCCTAAATGCTTTATCGCGTGCATGTTTCCCACAAATTATCAATGGCATGATCCTGTTTGAAGAGACCAGTTGGCATAATGGTTAAGGTCTTCGCCTCCCATGCACAAGGTACAAGGTTTGATTCTGACCTCTGTCCAATACCTGTTTGGAGTTTGGATGTCCTCCTTGAGTCTCTGTGGGGTTCCTCCCACCTTTAAAAAACATGATGAGTGGTTCCATCTCAAGCTCACCAAAGAAAAGAGATGTGGGCAGCAGCCCAGACTCTACATGGTGCTCTATAGGTGCAAGAGTTGCATAGACTAATTGCTTTAGGCACATATTGTGGTGTGCAGGATGCTCAATATAGAAAAATACTGATCACAGATTGTGCATTGTGGCCCAGAGACTGTGCATTGTGGTAAACCTACTAGATATAGCAGGACAACATGAATTGGTTTTGATAATGGATGATATGAATGCACATATCAGAACAGACAGAACAGGACAGGAGGACTGCTTGGCTCCACATAGGTGGACAGCAGGAATAAAGAAAGTGATGCCATTCTAAACTTCTGTCTGGCAAATGGCTTGATAGGAACCACCACATCATTCAGAAGGAGAGACAGTCACAAGATCACAAGATCACAAGATCACATACAAGAGTGGCCAACAGGCAACTACTATGAAATGAATACTAGTTAGCTAACAAACATGATAAGAAAGGAGTTGCAATAGCAAAGAAGAGGGAATCAGAGGCACTCTTCCAACTTCTAGAAAGTGACTCAGTAGAGGACAGAAGGAAACAATATCAGATTGCAAGGCAAAGACAGAAAGATAAAGAAGATAGTAGGACACCCTTCATAAGAGATACCAGCAACAACCTGCTCACCAGTCCACATCAAAGGCAGATGGAAGGAGGACTTCCAGCAGCTTCAGAATGAATAAAACCCCACATAATCTATATTACCCAGCCTATGATGAGTGAAGAACAGGAGCCCGCCATAAAAGAAGTAAAAACTGCACTAAGGAAAATGAAGTTAGAAAAAGCTCACAGCACATATGATAAGATGCTGGGTGAGAAGGATATAAATAGTTCCTGAAGTTACTCATAGTAGTGTGGAGAGAAAGGGTCATCCCAGGTGTCTGGAGAATAAGCATACATGTGCCAGTGCTCAAGAAGAAAGGGTGCATTCACAACTGTGGGCAGTACAGCGATATCAAATGCATGAACATTCTGGAGAGGATGACTGATTAATGAATATGCAGAGCAGCAGAAAGTAAGATGGAAGATGATTAGTTTGGCTTCAGATTAGGATGCAGCACAACTGACCCAATGTTTGCAGTGAGACAGATAGCTGAGAAGAAGCTAGAGATGAGGACAGGGCCCAAATGGGCATTTCTAGACTTGGAGAAAGTATATGACAAGGTCTTTAAGTTGGGCAGTCCGGCAGTGGTACAAAGTCCCAGAAACATTAATAGAATTAATGCAAGCCATGTACAAGAACTCAACGATTCAAGTAAGAACAGTGTTCGGTCTCACAGAGGTGTTCCAGTGGGAGTGGGTGTGCATCAGCTCTGAGCCAACCGCGGTTCATACTGGTGATGGACTACAGATCATAGGGGACAGTTCCACAAAACTGCTATTTGAAAATGATGTGGCATTACAAGCAGACTCTGATAAGAACTTCAGCAAAGTATAGGGGAATGGAATGCAAAGCTGAAGGCACATGGGATGAAATGGCAGTGAATGGGGGAAATCAGAAGAAGCAAAGAAGTGAGATAGATGGGAAGATAGTGGAACAGGTTAACAGCTTCAAGTGTCTGGTCAGGGTGGTTGAGGAGAAGGGATGTCTGAATAAAGATGTTAAAGCTAGAATTAGAGTGGCCTCAGTCAACCAGCATAGAGTATCATGTGTAGTATATGATAGAAAAATGCCAAAGAAGCTGAAAAGTAAGGTGTACAAAAAACAGTGGTGCAACCAGTAGTATTGTATGGTGCAGAAACCTAAGCGGTAAAAGCACAGCAGTTGAGGAAGATAGAGGTGATGGAAATGAAGTGCCTGAGACAGGTGGTAGGATGCACACTGTGGAACAGAAGAAGAAATGAGGACATTACAGCAGAAGCCAAAGTAGCTCCAATTGCAGAAAAGATTAAAAAGAACAGATTATGCTGGTTTCAGCACATGTGCAGAAAAGCACAAGGCAATCTGTTGAAGAAGATTTGGGACAAACAGGAAGCAGGTAAGAGGAAACAAGAATGTCCAGTAAAGAGGTAGATTGATTGTTCTAGAGAAGATCAGTGTGACAGTCAGGTATGAGTGTCAGATAAGGCAGGAGAGTGTCATTCACTCATGAGAGAGATGCCAATAGTTGACATGACACCCCAACCCCATGTAGAAAATAGGAAATAGAGGGTTGATGATGATGATAATGATCCCATTTATTGTTGTTAAGAGTAATATATAATTATTGACAATGGAATGGGCGAGGGCAATCTATGGCCATGGGATAGGTTATTTTGAGAACAAACAGAGAAATTGACTAGGCGTAAAATGGCCCACAAGGACAGCTAGCGTAGTATTTACCTAAGAACCTATAATTTATTGCATCAATTAATGTCCATGTACACTAGCTGAAGTGAGGTTAGAAAAAGTATAATAACTATATGTGAAAAAAGTAAATAAAATAACAACTGTAGCAACAGACACAGAATACTATTATGAAAATCCTGTTAACTTAACAATATAGTCTTTCAAGAATTCCGGGTGCAAAAGTTTAAATAATAATATTTTAACTACTTTTAAAGCATCTGGAACACCCCCCGAACTTATATTCTGTATGGCTAATGTCCCATAAAGTACAGCATGTTTGATTTGCCAGGTTGGCATGATATGAGATGTATTGCATGTTCTTCTTATTTGAACCAGAGCAATTTAATTGCATTTGTATGCATACCGAGATTGAAGAAAAAAGGCCTAGTATGAACATTTGAATGTACAAATAGAAAAACAGAACAGCCATAGTCAGAGTCATTTGATCATTGCAGGTAGCCCATATTCAACTGTATGTCCTTTATCCTTGTCCTAGTCATATTTTGTCTGCCAAATAATTTGTATTCCTCTTATAATTATAATCTGTCTTTCCCTTAGGCAATATATTCCAAGACCATTCCATCCTTTCGGTAGAGAAATATTTGTCAAGTATAAATTAAAATGTCCAAGTTTGTAATTTCTTCATACTCTTTAATCTGCCTTCCGTCTTTCTCTTCAGTGACATTTATCCTGCCTGTCCTCAAACAATGTCATATAACCAAACCATAACCCCTTTATTACCTCTATGCTGATGTTATATGCCTAACTTTCTAAAAGTTTGGTCTCAGACCAGTATCTGCATTCCCTCCACCATTTAGTAACTGGACTGCATGCTTTCCACAGGGTAATTTTTCTGCACAGCATTTGTATTCATACAATTGTATGATCATCATTTAGAAACACTGCTGGTGTCTTTTCAAGAATAAGAGGATTTCATATGATATTTTAAAATTCAGAAGTCATTCAGACTTGTGTTTATTGGATATATGCCACTGTTTGTGTTAACAATAAAGAAACCCACAATGCACAGTTATTATGGGATGCAATAAAATTCAGTTTAATGGTGAGATTAAAACAAAAGCTAACATTTATGAAAAGCATTTACGAACAGTAATCTATATCATCACTGAGGTCAACTTAAATGGCTGTATTATATCAAACACAGTATATTATGTATGCATACATTTGGTGGGGAAGCCCAGAGAAATGTGTAATGACTTGCATTCTATAAAACTAGTAATAAACAGCTTGACGCAGACTATAAAACAAAGGAACAGCCATAAGAAGGATAGGATTTAAGTTAATATGACAGTTTTTAAAATACTACAGCATAAACATTTCAGAAACAACATTAGTTATAAACCATCATAAACATTACAAATGTTATATTCTTATTTTATGAGGATGAGTGATGGTAAGAGAAAAGGGTCCAATTGGAAAATCACAAAATGTTTGAAACCTGAACCTTCTATAAAAGTTTTTGTCATTCATTTCCCTTTAATAATAGATACATTTTAAAGGCTGTAACAGATTTTCCCTGTAAAAAGGTACAAGAACATGAAAGAATAAGGGGTACATTGAAAAATCTTCTGAAAAAAATGTCTTACAGCATTAAAAATGTGTTTATGTTTATAAAGAAAACATTTTTAAATACACAGAAATATACTATTTCTATTCTTATTTTAAATGCTACTTTATCAGACAGATTAAGCCTATCACATGACAGTCTAATTAATAAATTCAGATTATAAAATGCATGGGAAGATATTGGTGGATCAAATAAAGTCTTGGTTCCTTGATTAAAATTCCCTTAAGGACTACACTGGTTTAGGTACATGAAATGACTTGTATTCTTATCTCCTGTAATCAATGCAAAGTCTTGGTTCCTTATATAAATTCCCTTAAAGACTTCACTGGCTCAGGTACAGAAGATAACTTCTGTTCCTATTTCCACTGATCAGTGGAACATCATACTTAGTAAAATGGTGCACAAGTCTTGCTCTCATATTAGTTATGCTTCAGTTATGAACAATCACAACAAGATTACTCAAAGAAACACTCATCATTCACAAATGATCAATAAAAACGAGCTTACACTTTTCCAGAACAGATTAACATTTTATTTATTTATTCTTTTTTGGGAGTGCAAGCTTTCTTCAAAAAATCAAATTACCCAATAAATTAATATAAAATAAAAGGTTGCAGGTATTTAAATAAGAAAAACTTCCTCATGTAGCATAGCTAACCTTCCAGTACAATCATTGAAGAGCATTAACTCAAATATATCACATAAATATTGCAAATATGATCTAGAAGTACAAAATAAATGATAATGTAAGTGTTATGAAGACACAAAAGTAAGCAGTTGAGGTGTTAATTATCGTGAAATAGACTTACTTTATCCTTATAAAGATTTCCATTTTGTCCTCAATAGAGTCTGAATATAAATTATAATCGCTCCTTTATCATATTCTTGAAGTCTACTCAAATCTGGCATTATAAACCAGAAACCAAAAGCAGACATAGCTTCCAGACTATGATATTGTCCAGTGTTAATTCTTACACAAAAGGAAAATTAAGAATGTATATTTTATGTTTTAACTGGGAAAGTCTGACTTGGAACAAAGCCAATTTTCAGTGAAGGCCAGGGGGAGAAACACTCTAGATGCATATCTTTGCAACATGAGAGAAAACCAGAGCACCCAGAGGGAACCCACACAAATGCAAGGAGGACATGCATACTCCACACAGAAGCAACCCCAGCCAAGAATTGAATCGGAGAACCTCTTGCTGTGTGGCAACAATGCTAGCGCTGCACCACTGCACCGTTCGAATAAACAGGGATGACTTATTTTTGAACAACTGGTTTATGCCACTTATAATACAAATAATAACTACTGGCTGCTTTTTAAATGGTTAAATCATTGTATTTGTGTTCTTCCGTCCAATTATTATTTTATGCTGTGGCAACATGACATGGAAAAAAAGAACAAAAACAAGAAAGAAAGAAAGAAACACAAGAATCAAAAATAAAGAGGCCTCTGGATATAGAAAAACTTGTATAAAAAAGTTACACAATATCTGACTTAAATTCAAAATCATAATAAAGGTTACTAAAACAGTATACCAAGTTTTATCTGCTACAGCTACCAGACTGATCCCACTGTTATTTACATCGGAGAAAATAAAAACTAGAATAAACATTAAAGGCAGATTTCTTAATAATTAACAATAGAAACTGTTTACTCTAAATAGAGCAATTAAATTGTCACCAATTTAATATATAACTTTAAATATGTACCGCAGTCTTCAGCTGCATATTAACAGAACATAAAAACATTCTTAAATAAGTTGCAAAACAAATTGTATGATCAACTGACACAAAATCTAAGCATAAAGGCTGAAAGTGCCTGCCTTGAATCTTCTCTCAGCATTTGAAGGAAAAACGCCTTCCCCAACATAGTTAACCTTTTCACAGAGTTATTTTTTCTTCCTATAATATCACATACATGTTGCTTATTGCCCAGAATCACTTCAAGAAATGTTCTGTTTTATTTCTAAAGTTTGTCTGCATCAGATCATGAAGGCTCCACTATTTTCCCTACTTACACATCATACTAAGGCAGAAAGAAATTCACCTCAGACTCTAGGACAAGGCATAAGGAAATGAATTTTGTCATTTTTGTATTTGGTTACCACCCATAATTTTACATCCTGTTAGGGTCTTGCTGAGGTCAGTGAAGTGCTAAAAACATTGTCTCTAACAACTAGCTCTCTGGAAAAGAGTTAAAGTTTAGCTGTCATTAGTGCTTTATATGAAAACAGGGATGAGTTGGATTTCAGAAGCAGCATTACATAATGAAATGCTTTTTCACTACTTTTGATTTGAAGAAAATGTAAAATGTAAATGATCCAAAAAGAGCTTTTGCCAGTTTATGCCAACAAACTGCAAACTTTGAATCCAAATGTGTGAGCAGTATCTCAATGTGAATATGAATTCAGATAAGCTAGAAATAATGCAAAATATGTTTCTTCATATCAGAATAAAGGAAATATCAATGGCTAGTAAAATGTAACCCTGACAGCAGAAAAGAGACAATTGGTACTAAAAAAGAGATTTTAGGAATATTTTGAGTGAGCAAAACAATCTTTGAAAGGTAACTCATTTATTCTTTACTAAAATATAATTTACTAAAAATCAAAGCATTGAAGAGATGCTTATATGACTGAGCTTAAGAACACAGGAAGAATCTGAATGTGGAGTCACACATACATTGGTGATAAGAGACAGAACTGTGTAGGGTATCACAAGTAAACAGGTCAGAGGCACATTGCAAAGAAAATGAGACATGGCACTTGATAAGAAGAAAATGCATGTAGAGTAAGTAAAGTTTCAAGTTTTCAGCTTAAATGTTTAGCTGAAAGTAAAAATGAATGCATAAAATAATACAGAAACAAAAGTGCATGGTTTCCAATGTGGTACCTAGCAACAAATGCACAGTTGGAAATACAGCTAAATGTATTACATATGGCTCCAGAATGCATAGTCTAGAGCACTTAATCAGATCTGTAGGTAATATGAAGGTCAGAATCATGAAGCAAATCCCTGATTGAAATCCAAATAATCTGTGCTCTAGTGATGTGGAGTTATGCTGGGTGGAAGAAAGTGGGTGCCCATTGTTGGCATGCTCATCCTGATTGGAGGGACACACTTCTGCCTTCCCACTTAAGTGGCACCTAGAGGTAGCCCTAAATGTTATAGCCAAAATGTTGAAATTCCAGTTATTTCAATGCCAGCTTCAGCACTCCCTTCCTTCTTTCTTGTTTATATTGCCTATCCACTGGAGGATACTTGCCTAACTCTACACTGTGAATAATTGCAGACCATACATTTATTAACATAAAAAAACATTTACAATTGGAATACAAGTAGAAGGAGAAAATAAATAAATGATGCACAGGCACACAGACACACTGTTAATAATAGTTAGCTGATTATAGAAAGTCCAATTTGAAACACGTATTCAGTCCTTTGACAAGATTGTTGCCATCAAGAAGTAAAATGAATTTGATGAAAGCTGTTAAATGAGAAGACTTACAAAAGAAAATGTCCCTAGAAGAAACACACAGGTTCTGACAGCTATAGAAACAATCAAATTGTACTAATGGGACTGAGACAGAGTGCTGCAAGAAAATCCACAACTACCAGTGAAGAGGAAAGCGTATATACCTTTTATAATCACGCAATAAACCAGAGACTCAGAGACACATTAAAACTAAAAAAAAATATTATACTGCTTTCTTTAGAGTGGAGAAAATATCATTAGTCAAATACAGGCTCTTCTGAATCACATGCCACTAAGACAAACTGCAAGGGTTTAAAATATTCAAATCAGCCACCATGCACTGGCCATGTCAAGAGAGTTAAGAGTCAAACCACTCGAGTACAGTTACCCAATATCACTCAGTAATGTTTCAGGCTTTTGATCATTGACCATAATACCATACAGATTAAAAAGTTGGTGGTATTAGTCAGCTGGCAATTTCTATGTGTAGAACATTGCACTGTTGTTTGTTAGGTCAGTGTAGGAAATTGTGGTGTGTGTGTGTGTGTGTGTGTGTGTGTGTGTGTGTGTGTGTGTGTGTGTGTGTGTGTGTGTGTGTGTGTGTGTGTGTGTGTGTGTGTGTGTGTGTGTGTGTGTGTGTGTGTGTGTGTGTGTGTGTGTGTGTGTGTGTGTGTGTGTGTGAGTGTGTGTGTATGTGTGCATGTGCGCGTATATATGTTTGTGTGTTCATATGCATGTAAAAGTGTTTTACAAATCCACTGCTTAAGCTGCCAAAACATGGATGAAAAGCATCTTTTGATATATTTTGGAAATGTTCCATGGGATTCCAAACAGACTGCCATCAGTAGGAAACCCTAACATGGTCACTTTCTCACCAGTGGGAGCTCTTTCTAATTCAGAGGCAGGCCCTCTGCAGTGATTCGATATGATCTATAGACTCATGTGATTTGCATTCTACATGGTCAAGCTGCATACTAATGAGACACCCCAGGCGAACAGCCTATGCTAATTAACAATGTGTTCTCCCCCAGAAGTGCCTACTGTAAGTCAGAAAGGGTTACTGCCAGTGAGAAAATGACTATTTTAGGACTTATTTGGGACTGGTAATAAAGGGTGTCATCATATCTGGCTGAAAACCTTCCTTCCTATACTAGCTGGTTGACAGAAATGCTTACTGAGAATGATGTGAGATCTCTGTAATACCAGTGTTGCAGAATATGTCCTTTCTCCCATGTTGTGTGATCTCAGAGTTGGTGTGTGTGTGTGTGTGTGTGTGTGTGTGTGTGTGTGTGTGTGTGTGTGTGTGTGTGTGTGTGTATATATATATATATATATATATATATATATATATATATATATGTATATATGCTATATGTCTGTAATAAGGACTTAATGATGGATGCCTCAAGACTTTAAAATAGCTATAGTGTTGGCCCTGACACATTTTTTTCTTTATTTTCTGGTGTTACTTGCCTAAGTTCTAGTAAGGGTTTTTTTTTTCCATCAAGTTCTTGTGTCTAAAGACTGCCCAGCAGGCATCACTGTAGTATCTGCATGTTGTATTGCTCCCAGTGACTTTATTAGGCATGACATTAGCCCTTTACCTGTAGGATACAGACTAGCACAGCACTGCAAGCTTCAGACACTGTTACTGGTAAGTTTATTCAGTGGTAGTGTTTATTTTTTTCTTATTTTTAAATTGACATGTTGCCAACTTTTAAATTAAGATTTTTCTTTCATGGCAGATTTGCAAGTTATTTATTTAGCTAGTACAGCAATTATACTAGCCAAATAGTTACTCATAGCCTCCCATTAAAATTTAAGAGAAATGTCATCCCAAAGTTGGAATTCATGTTATTTGTCACAATGCCTTCTCACTTCTGCCACATGAATATAGTAATAAGACATGGGTAGCCAATCCATTTCCTTTGCTATAAGTCTAAACACTTGAAATTAGTTGCCCAGTGCATCTGATTACAGTAGTTATTCAAACAATCTCTAATCATATGAATTCAGAATGTCCAGAAGTGCAGATGAAAGGATCTCTACAGGTAGTTTTGTCTTGCAGGTACACTTTTTTTTTCAATTTTAGTTTCTGGCAGAACTGTGGGAAGTGGTAATAATAGACAATGCCTGCAGCAGAAGAAAATGTATTTTTGTAATTTTACAGTGATCAGCGTGGGGAGTTTACTGTGACAGTATCCTGAAATACATTCTTCATGTAATTTTTTTATCATTTTTAGCAATTACGGGTGATCAACAGAAGTATTTAGGTGTTTGTGGGGAAGCCAGTAAAGGAAAGCAACAGGCTGATAGGGGTTTACAATGCAATGATAATTACCTAGACTTGGTGAGGTGGGGTTAGGAACAGAGCATGGCCCTGAAAGTCTCCACTGTGACATACATCTGTTGTAATTATTTTTTTTAATTCATCTTTTATGGTATACAACATGGAGATGGGGATTTCTATAGAAGCAAATATCAACTGCACATGAGAGGCGGTTGCCAGTACTGGCTACTTGGCTGCGTGAATTCAGGCAAGCTATGTAGAAAAACAAAAAAAAGTTTAATGATCTCTTCTGAATGAATACTGATATGGTTTGTTGGTGTGCAGTATCTTTAAAAGAACTGCGTCCATTATATTTGCATGATTCCATCTCAGTGAAATGTATTCTACTTTCTCAGAAAGGGGCAAATTAATTTGGCAGAGTTGTGTTTAATTTGTACTCAAGTATTTTAGCAGAAGTTCCTGAATTTTGTATTATGAATAGCCTTCCAGGTACTTGCATATTGTGTCGTATCTATAGCTAGCAAATCAAGCATTTCAGTGGGTTGTTGTTGTCATAGTCTGGCATTATGCTTGGTTTCCACATGGGGGCTGTTTGACCTCTGCACAAAACCCTTTATAAAACTAGCATCCAGAATATGAATAATAAATTCTTATTATGTCAGAAGTAAAAATCCTCTATATTTATCTAGAAAAATA
Source organism: Protopterus annectens (assembly GCF_019279795.1). NCBI lineage: Eukaryota > Metazoa > Chordata > Ceratodontiformes > Protopteridae > Protopterus > Protopterus annectens. The sequence goes on along the minus strand of NC_056739.1, from coordinate 1,936,738,051 downwards.
TATCATTTTACCTGTAAATTTCTATAACTACAATATCATGTCTTGGCACTAGTAAAGCAGTGGTGTCAACTTCAGAGGTATGTTGCACTAGAAACACTGAGGTCAGAATTGCAGTCTTACATGTATTTTATAGCTGATCCTTTTGTGTTAGTAACTGAAAGTATCATAATACAATATCAAAGAGAGACCAAACTATAGTGTTTGATATACAATCCTCTATGATATTAGTTCATGTGCCTTTACTGCCATAGGCTGAAATTTTATATCATACTCTTGTTTTCATTTGTGTGCTGGAGTGCGCTCCTTATCAATACAATGAGTACAATAATGACACAAAGAACTTTGCTGCTTTTTTTTTTTTGTCAATATAGCAGATATAAGCATCCTGTACATTTCACAAGAAAAATATATATCTAATTATTTATTTATTTATGGACATTTGTTGACCGGGAAAGGCTACTGGACTTGAGATCCATTTTCAGTGGAGGCCTGGGGAGAAAAGCTCTAAGTTACATGAAAATCATTACATGAATTTGTAAGGAAACAATTAGTTTTAAAACAAGTGAAATAATACAGAAAACTATCTAAACAGCACATATGTTGGAAAAAGACACAATACAGTAACAATGGAACATTAGAATGCATAAAAATTATACAGTTAGAAATATTTAACAATGCAGCTCAATTTTTTGGGGGGCAGAGTAGGAAAAGGGAAAGGTAAGTGTAGTAGGAAGGTAAAAACAGAGAATTAAACTTAAAGGTAGGTTATATATAGTTAGAATCTTTTAGCTAGGTGGTGGGAATATGTAGATTATAGATGGCATGTATTTAATAGTAGTATTAAAAGTAGAAAGTGACAGAGAAGAGAAAATGTGTTAAGATAGTTGTATAGATGTGTGGACTAGAATACTAAAGATTAGGGATAACTCATATGATGTAACAGTCTGACATATACTTAACTATATTTGCTATGTGAAACAGTTTTGCTAGATTAAGGAGGCTGTGGATATGTGTTGCATGTGCAGCTGGGGTTATCAGTGAGATGTTGTTTTAGTTTTCTTTTAAAGGATATTATGTTGTCTAATTCTGTAACTGATGATGGAGGGCATTCCACAGCTTAGTTCTGGAATGGGAATAGAGACAGCTATCTGCTCTTTTACTAGGTTTTGTTACTTTAAGTAGGTGTTTGTTGATAGTGCATAGATTTTTGGATGGGACGTAAGGTTCAATGATATTTTTCAGGGAAAGGCAACACTCGGGTTTATTAATGAGTTCATCTGCAAAGGTAAGTTGTGTGCAATGTAGGTAATGTGCAAATTCTAGCCAGTTTAGTTCTTTAGTGGCCTGGCAGTGGTGGGTGCGGTTTGGTTGGGCTGATGTAAATTTTGCAGTCTTATAATAACAAGATTACAGTTTGTGTTGCAAAGAGTTGTGGAGATTGGTGAAGATAGGAAACCATATAGTAAGGTTGGAAGGAGAACACTTTTTGAAAGTTGTAATCGGATGGATTTGTTTAAGTATTGTTTGTTTCTGTAAAGTTTGCCTAATTTGAAGTGAGTCTTTTTTATTGCATTATTAATATGCAAGTCAAAGCTAAGTTTGCTGTCAATAGTAATTCCTAGTAGTTTGGCCTGATTTACTAACTCTATTTGAGTTGTGTTTATTGAGAATATAGTAAAGTCTTTGGGAACAGGTTTAGATGCAAAGATGTGTAGTTAATATTTATTAGGGTTAAGTAATAGCTGTGATTGGCTTAGCCAGAGTTCTATGGATGTAAAGGCATTTTGTGTTAACCTTTTTGAGGTCAGAGACGTTATTGGAGGTACAGATTATGGTTGCATCATCTACATATTGTATGGTAGCACAGTCAGAGAGAACTTTATGTAGGTCATTTATAAAAATGTTGAATAGTAGGGGTCCTAAGATTGACCCCTGGGGCACTCCTATGTTATTTGTGAGAAAGCTAGAGAGGTTATTCTTCCATTTTATGGATTGCTGTCTGTTTTCCAAATAACTAGTGAACCAGGGTAGGGTGGTATCAGAGCTTCCTAGTTATTACAGTTGCTGGATAAGTTTGATGCGGGAGACTGTGTTGAATGCTTTTGAAAGATCCAGTAACAGGACTGATATAAATAGGTTACTGTCTAGGGCATTATAGATGAAATTTGTGAAGGAGACTAGGGCAGTAATGGTACTGTGGGATGGTTGAAAACCATGTTGTGAAGGGGATAGTAGGTTGCTACTGGTTAGATATTCAACAGGTTGTTTGTGGATGCATTTTTTCCATTATTTTAGATAGAGGGGACAGTATGGAAATGGATCTAAAATTAGATAGGTCATAAGGTTTCCACCTTTATGAAGTGGGGTGATACTGATTTTTTCCAGAGCTGGGGGACTGTGTGTTCTGCAAAAGATCGGTTTATAAGAATACTTAGTGGGAAACCTATTGCCTTAGCACTAATTTTGAGGTATTCTGGGGGGAGATTATCAGCAGATAAGGAGCCTGGTTTCAATTTGCCAAGTAATTTTTGTATTTGAGAGGTTGCTACAGTTTGGAAGTTAAAAGATGGTATGGAGCTGACATTGCCTTGAGGTATGGTGGATGGGTTAATGGGGGTTGGGGTATTGCCTGCATTTACTAATGTAAGGATAATATCAACAAAGTTTTTTATTAAATATTTTACTGATTTCAACTGGGCTTTTGTCTGGAAATGAAGATGGGTTTTGGGTGCTGCCAGGATTTAGTAATGAGTTGACAGTTTTCCAGAAAAGTCTGGGATTATTACTGTGTGTGTTTATTTGTTGAGAGAAGTAAGTCTTTTGTCCTGATTAATGACCTGTTTTGCTTTGTTTGTAAGTATTTTGAAGGCCGTTTTGTTGGGTGGGGTCTTATCTTTTCTCCATTTCTACCATGCTCAGTCTCTATTAATCAGTAGTTGTTTGTTTGACTTAGATAGCCAAGGAGTATGGTTATGTTTAACTCTTTTTTTTCTTATGGGGGCTGTGGAGTTAAGGGTATCTAGGAAGACAGAAGTAAAATAATGTACTGCTTCATCTAAGGGAATATATTTCAGTGGGTTCCAGTTTAGTGTTTGTAATAGGTCGCAAAATTGAGGCTGGCTAAAATTGGCTAGATTTCTGGTATATTTGTATGAATGAATGCTTGGGGTGAAGGCTGATAGTCTGTGTATCAGGGCTGGTAAGTGGTCACTTAGAGTGTTGGGAAGCATGTTGGGATTGGAGTAGTATTGTGGATGACATACTAATATCCAGTCTAGGGTGGATTCAGGATGATTGTTTGTTGTGTGTGTTGGGGGTTGTATAAGTTGTATAAATTTGAACAGATTGATAGAGTTTGTGAAGTTGTTTGGTATTAGTTTAAGCCAATTTATATTAGTGTCACCGTAGATGATGGTTTCCTTTGAGATGCACTGGTTAGCCCATGATAGAAAGTCTTCCAGTGTTAGGATATTGGGACCTGGAGGAATATAGATTCTGGCAGCAGATATTTGTTTATGGTCATTGAAAAATAGTGATGCTAATAGATTTCCATATTATTGAAGGTGGGAACTATTTTTGGGTGAGGTATTATGTTTAAGTGGTTATGGTATATTAATGCTAGGCCTCCCCATTTCTTATGAAGTCTATCTTTTCATAATATTTGATATCCAGGGGGACGTATTTCTGAGTCTGATACCTGGAGCTTGAGCCAGGTTTCTGTTAGAGCAACTATATCAGATGTATACTGTACAAGCCATGCCTGGAAGTCAAATACATTGTTGCAAATGCTATGGATGTTTAATGTCATGATGCAAAGGTCTTTTGGTGTTTTTATTGACAGTGATGCAGAGTTGTTAATATGTTGGGTGGGAGAGGGTCCAGAATTTGGATGAATATCTCTACTTTGGCATAAAAATGTGAAGATAATGGTTTGGATCATGGATGAAATGTAGTTAAGTATGGAGTATGCATATGAGATGTATAATTGTTTGATTTTAGGTGTATTAAAATGCAGTTTTGGTTTTGAAAATGGTGGTGTCTCTGTGATTAAAGAGTGATGGTGAAATATCAGAGTAACTATTTTGGGATGAGTTATGGTATATATATATATATATATATATATATATATATATATATATATATGCTGTAGTTTTTGTTGGGGTTAGTTGATGTAGTGTGGTGTTGTGAGAAGTGAGGTGGTAGAGAGTAAGTAGGTTAAAGAAGGTTAGGGATGTTACTAATAGTACAGTTAGAGTGTGTATGATGTGAGATGTAGGAGCATTTTAGTTGTTTTTGGTGTGGGATGTGATGAACTCAGGGGGGCTTAAAGCCTATGATGAGGTTGGAGGGAGTGGTCTGTGATGTAAAAAGCAAGAGATAGTGGGGGTGGTAGGGAATTGGGGGCAGGTTAGGGTAGCAGAGTGAATGGAGCGAATGGAGCAGGCAGGAAATGGGGGCAGTGTAGGGGAGTAGAGTAAGCAGAGCAAACAGAGCAGGATTACCCCTGCAAGACTGAGAGGGAAAAATATTAGTGGAGGACAAAGGAAAGATATGTGGAGTCAAGCATTTAACTTTATTCAGTGGGGTTATCAATGATACACTTATGGAGCAACTATGCACTAAACCTAATTAATAGGGTTAGGTAGTTAAGTTTGCAGCAATTATTTAACTGGGATAAATTATTTACTTTAAATATTAGTAGGTTGAAATATAGACAGGTAGCGCCATGTATTGGTGACTATGAGGAATTTATTTTAACCAGATATTGACGAGAGTTTAGGTCAGGGTCAATTTTGGGAGCCATAACTGTTGTGCAAACCGTACAATTAGAGAAAAAAATGCTCTAATCTCTGGTTATGTATACAACAACAGTAGTCACCTATGTGAAAATCTTGAAATAGTAGTCTTGTTGTTTTTTTTTTCTTTTCGTGTGAGACCTAACTCATAAGAAGTGAGCGGTTGAAATCTATTTTTATGTCCTGGAAGGGGGGGGGGGTCCTCAAGGAGAAAATCCCCTGTAATTACCTAGAAAAGACAAAAAAAAAACAGTAAGGTTATGAGCAGGGAAGAGATAACACAGTAAGAGGTACAGAAAATACATAAGACAGATACACAGTTCAAGGAATTGGTATTCAAGCAGAAATAATACTTAACAGAATGAAGTCGCATTTTAAAGTATATATAGATTCAGATTGCACCCTAGCAATACAATTCAGTAAGCAATAATCATGGTTACACAAGCAAAGCATATGGTAGCAATGCACAGTTTAAATAATAAACAGACCACTGATTCCATTGCCGTTCCTATGAAGGCCTTATACTGGCTTAGGACTCATAAAGTGCATCGGTCTTAGTAGACACAGTATTAGCAGAAAAGCAAACCAATAACTCAATTATATGTAGTGTTATTAAGCTGCATGTAAAAAAATGTAAGTTTTGAACTAACTCCACATCTATATCAACAGAATTATTAGTTTGCAGCAAACACAATAACATTAAAAAAGCGCATTTAACATAATGTTGTAATTGTTACACAAATCCAGTTTGCAAGGGTAGGTATGCTTCATGCACATATTATAGTGAGAGAGCAGTATAAAAAGCTAAGTAACAAGTTAAAGACAACATCATAAAATCACAAATTCAGTACAGTAGAATAAGTTTTAGTAAGCTACAGTTCTTTAAGCTCTGGACCAAATCAGCTCTATTGTGTATTTATACTGTATGCAGTATGCTTATGAATAAAATCTTAATGCATGCCAAGTTATATAAGTTTAACATCATTACTTCTGTAAGCAGCCTGAGCAAGAGGGCTGCCTATATCAACCATCATAAAAATGAACAGCTTGTTTAAATACACAGGAATAAGATATATTGCTTAGAGTGATACAGCTGTAGGCCACAGACACATGTATACATTTAAGGCATAGATAACACGGATACAGATAGATTATCAGGATTTTCACAAACTAGTACAAAGACATTTGAAAAGAAAATACAATATTCAACTTACCATCAGTGTGCACAACAAGCAGAGAGGCAGTGGAGTGAGTGGCTTGTGCAGATTGGGTTAAGCAGTTTAAAGATGGCTCCACAGGATGCAACATCCTAATGTAGACTACTGGGGGGGGTGAGGAGATGGAGGAGAGGAGCAACAGGGTTAAAACAGGTAGGAAACTGGATAGTACAGCTCATGGAAAATCAAGTAGCTCACTGCTGCGGTGCTGACAGGGAAAAAACTATCAGTGGAGGACTAAGGAAAGGTATGTAGAATCAAGCATTTAACTTTATTGAGTGGAGTTATCAATAATACAATTACGGGGGCGATTGTGCACTAAACCTAATTAATAGGGTTGGGTAGGTATTTTAATAAGTTTGCAGCAATTATTTAACTGGGATAAATAAGTTACTGTAAATATCATTAGGCTGAAATATAGGTGGGTAGCGGCATGTAGTGGTGACTATGAGGAATTTACTTTAACCAGATATTGACCGGAGCTTAGGTTGGGGTCAATTTTGGGAGCCCTAACGGTTGTGCACACCATGCAATTAAAGAAAAAATGCTCTAATCTCTGATTATTTATACAACAACAGTATTCACCTATGGGAAAAGCTTGAAATGGTAGCCTTGTTGTTCATATTCTTTTAGTGTGAGACTTGTCTGGTAAAAAGCGAGCAGTCGAAATCTATTTTTGAATATGTCCTGGAAGGGGGGGGGGGTATTCATGGAGAAAATGCCCTGTAATTACTTATGTGAAAAGCTTGAAATGGTAGCCTTGTTGTTTGTTTTCTTTTAGTGTGAGACCTGTCCCGTAACAAGCATGCGATCAAAATCTATTTTTGTTTATGTTCTGGAGGGGGTGTGGAGATCTTCAAGGAAAAAATGCCCTGTAATTACCTATGTGAAAAGCTTGCAATGGTAGCCTTGTTCATTTTCTTTTAGTGTGAGACCTGTCCCGTAACATGCGAGTGGTCAAAATCTATTTTTGTTATGTCCTGCAAGGGAGGATGATCTTCAGTGAGAAAATGCCCTGTAATTGCCTATGTGAAAAGCTTGCAATGGTAGCCTTGTTGTTCATTTTCTTTTAATGTGAGACCTGTCCCGTAATAAGTGTGCGGTCAAAATCTATTTTTGAATATGTCCTGGAGGGGGGGGGTATTCATGGAGAAAATGCCATGTAATTACTTATGTGAAAAGCTTGAAATGGTAGCCTTGTTGTTCATTTTCTTTTAGTGTGAGACCTGTCCCGTAACATGCGAGTGGTCAAAATCTATTTTTGTTATGTCCTGCAAGGGAGGATGATCTTCAGTGAGAAAATGCCCTGTAATTGCCTATGTGAAAAGCTTGCAATGGTAGCCTTGTTGTTCATTTTCTTTTAATGTGAGACCTGTCCCGTAATAAGTGTGCGGTCAAAATCTATTTTTGAATATGTCCTGGAGGGGGGGGGTATTCATGGAGAAAATGCCATGTAATTACTTATGTGAAAAGCTTGAAATGGTAGCCTTGTTGTTCATTTTCTTTTAGTGTGAGACCTGTCCCGTAACATGCGAGTGGTCAAAATCTATTTTTGTTATGTCCTGAAAGGGAGGATGATCTTCAGTGAGAAAATGCCCTGTAATTGCCTATGTGAAAAGCTTGCAATGGTAGCCTTGTTGTTCATTTTCTTTCAATGTGAGACCTGTCCCGTAATAAGTGTGCGGTCAAAATCTATTTTTGTTTATGTCCTGGAAGGGGGAGGATCTTCAAGGAGAAAATGGCCAGTAAATACCTATGTGAAAAGCTTGAAATGGTAGCCTTGTTGTTAGTTTTCTATTAGTGTGAAATCTGTCCCATAACAAGCGAGTGGTCGAAATCTATTTTTGTTTATGTCCTTGGAGGGGGGTGGGATCTTCAAGGAGAAATGCCCTGTAATTACCTATGTGAAAAGCTTAAAATGGTAGCTTTGTTGTTAGTTTTCTTTTAATGTGTGATCTGTCCCGTAACAAATGAGCGGTCAAAATCTATTTTTGTTTATGTCCTGGGGGGGGGTCTTCAAGGAGAAAATGCCCTGTAATTACTATTGGTGTGCACAACAAGCAGAGGGGCTGTGGAGTGAGTGGCTTGTGCAGGTTGGGGTTAAGCAGTTTTAAAATTCAGTTGTAATATGGTATGGCTGCAATGCCATGTTTTCAAACTGTGGGGTAAAATTTAGAGCTGTGCTGGACTGGGATCTCTGAGATTAGAACTTTGGACTTAGGTGAGTTTTTCATCTGAACAAACTGTCATTATCTGAAAATTCTATAATAAAAGCTCAAAGGGAGTCAGAAATATAGCCTGTCAAAGATAAGCAGAGTGGCTTTAATTCTTCTTTCTGTGCTGAGTCTCACATTTTGGGCTATACTTTCATACTTCATGCTGCAGTGAACTTATTTTCAGACAGATTCATTAAATAAAAATCTAAAATGTTTCTTTATTGAATGGCCAGTGCATAAGAAGTATGAACCATATTTATTTTTCTTGAATACAGAAGAATTTGGTCACTGGACTTGTGACCACTTCCCTCAGTTTAGATACTTGTACAGCAAAGCACATTGCAAAAAGATAAATATCTTTACAGCTGGAACCACCAGCTAAAGACATTTTGTAGATGAAGATCACAATATATTGTTTTCAAAAAGTTATTCTAACACTACTTACAGTTACAGAAAATTGTCTGTTATTGCTAGGTACCAGCAGTAGACTTATACAGCCATTTGAATAGCCTGCTTTTGACATTTGTTTCACAAAAAGTAATATATATATTTAGCATCTTTTCAAAACCAGCCTGTACCTAAATCTTATCATTGGTATATTCTTCTAAAACACAAACCAAAGATAATACTCTTTTCTAGGGAGAAATATTTTTAATATCAGGTTTATCTGTTATAGCAAAATATGTATAATTTATGTGCTCTGAAAGACATGTCCAAATTTGAGACTCTGTTGTCAATTTTTTCCAAAAAATGTACAAGACTACTGGAGATGAAATGAAAGTAAAATTAATTATCAAGGAGTTCCTGTCCTAAAAACATCATAACAATATATAGAAAGCAGTAGAAAGACTATAATTTGAAATAAGGGTGAAATTCAGGACAGAATAATCTTTGTAAATTGGCAGAATGCAGCCAGAGTGGTTGAAAACAAACATGTAGCTTTCTAGTCTCCTAAGAGTAAAATAAACTAAAGCTATGCAAAATGAGTAACTTATCGGTAGACAAAAACTAAACTCTTGAGTTTCTGATGCCCAAGTTTAAACTCATCAGTTATTGGTCTTTCCATAGGCAGTCACTATTGGCTAGTTCTGCTGGCAATGATTCCCTTTTTTCAGGGGAATTTACCATTCTTAGAGTTGGTTCATAGGTTCATAGGTAGGTACTAGGCTATTGGCCCTAGGGCCTATATAAGCCTAGCTAAAAAGGTACCCTGGCTTTCGCCACCCAAGAAAATTATTTTCCTGTGCCCCTGTCGAGCAGAGCCACAGAAGTGATCCCTGGGGTGAATTTCCTATCTCCCATCCAATCATCAAGATTTTTCTTGAAGAGTGTTAAGGAGGAGCTTTGTTTGACATAGATAGGTAGTTTGTTCCAGAATATGGGAAGTCTCTGGGACAGGAATCTATCCCTCCATCATGTTCTGTTTATTGTAGTAACAAGGTTTTGGTCCCTAGAGCATGTAGCTCGGAGGGACTGGGATTTCTTTAAGTGGAGCATGTCCAATAGCTCTGGGTTTGACATAGCTTTGTATGTTAGGCAGAGATCACCTCTGAGTAGGCGATATGTGATGGAGTAAAGCTGGAGTTTTTTGAGATGGTCTGTGTAGGGCATCTGTTTGAGGCCAGTAATCCTCTTTGTGAGGTATTTCTGTGGCCTTTCCACTTGTTGTAGATCTCTTGTGAGGTAAATACCAAAATGGGCATTGTACTCTATAATGGGTCTAATGTGTGATGACTAGAGGGGAACAATTACCTCTTTTTTCCTGGATGAGAAACCTTTTGTGATGAGGTGTGCCATGTAGAAGGATTTCCTGACTACTGTGGCGATGTGATTACTAAAGTAGAGACTACTGTCCACCTGTGTCCCAAGGACTCTTATCACACTTTCTGTGTTAAGTAGACTGCCGCCTATGTGGTAGTTCATGGTTACACAGTTTTTACCGAAAGGGATGACAATGCACTTTTTGGCATTGAGCTTGAGGCCATGGCTTTAACACCAGGCCTCTGTCTCAGTGAGGCCCTTTTGTAGGATGTCCACATCATTAGGAGTTTTGAGTATGGCTCCTAGTTTGCAGTCATCTGTGAACCTCATTAGCCAACAACCTTCTCTGTTGGCCTGTACTTCAGAGAAGTAGATACCAAACAGGAGAGGACCCAGGACTGAACCCTGTGGTACTCCACTTGTCACTAGTGTGACCATGGAATTGGTATATACCTCAAGGGGGTATGGGAGCTGTGTTTTTTTGGAAATTTGTTTGATCAGTTCAGTTCAGGGATTCTTGGTACATTCATTTTGTCCACTCATAGTGGATGCATCAAACCATATAATGGTGGTATGATTTCAGGCCTTAAAAATGATGTGTTTCTTTTTAAAAATTATCTTTTCATTCTTTGTATATGTTGAAGCATAAAAAATTGCATTACTTTTTATTATTAAAATTTGAGTTGCAGCTGTTTCTTTGTCTTTGATAGTACAAGCCTGTTACAATGGTATTTTACTAATAAATATGTCAATAATATTCCGTGAAATTTCATGAACAAAACTGACATTTTGGAGACATAGGGTTTTAAATACAAAAGTAAAAAAAAAAAAAAAAAAACAAACACAGACAGTATTCTAAGAAGAGTCCTTCTGAACATGCTCATTTACACAAAAGGAAGAAAAGTGTCTACTGTACTCATGAGAGCAGTAAAAGAGAAACAGAGTATTTTGTTTCTGTGAACTGTTACCTGCAGGCACATAAAGAAAGAGGGGAAGAGAGAGAGAGAGAGACAGATCAAGTTATGTTGTTTTTGTGAACTGCTATCAATACTTCTTCCAAATTAAAAATAAAATGAAAAAAAAGAGAAAGAAAGAATTGTTAAATAAGACCTGGTAAAAGAACTGTGAGTAGTGGCAGCACCTTCCCATAAAAGACTATCCAGTACTATAAGGCAGGCAAACTATAAAAAGAGAAACAAACTTTTGACTTGTACGTTTATACTTTAAATTTTTATTTTCTTGTTCTGCCTGTTGCTATTGAGAGCATAATTATTTTCCCTTTGCAATACAATACTAAATTCTAAGCCTGAACAATTGTGATCTGCAACCAATTTCTTACACTACACACACACACACGCACACACACACACACACACACACACACACACACACACACACATATATATATATATATATATATATATATATATATATATATATATATATATACATATATAGATATGTATATATATATATATATATATATATATATATATATATATATATATGTGTGTGTGTGTGTGTTTGTGTGTGTATATCTATCTATCTATATATGGGTCTACTTTGATTCACTGCAAACTCATTTCACTGAATCACACTTCACTGAATGTAATTACAATTGAGCATATAAAATGTATATGCCCCTTTACCCACTGTAGTGCGATCCTGGAGTTAGTATATATAGTTAGGGGGTGCACAGCCCCCCACATTTTTGGGTGTTTATATTTATGAATCTCATTTCACTGAAAGCTAATAATATAAAACTAAAAGTAGGTGGGGGGCTATGCCCTCCCCAGTGTGAGAGGCTGTGTCCCCCACACCCTCCCTAACTATATATACTAACTTCAGGATCTCATTACAATGGAGAAAAGGGCATATACATTTTATTTACCCAACAGAAATTACATTCAATAAAATGTGATTCAGTGAAATGAGTTTTCAATTATTTGGTGTGAGTGTTTTGAAATTCAGTGAAATGAGTTTTCAGTGAATCAAAGTAGACCTCTATATATATATATATATATATATATATATATATATATATATATATATGTATACACACACACACACACACACACACATTTATTTATAGATATGTGTGTGTGTGTGTGTGTGTGTGTGTGTGTGTGTGTGTGTGTGTGTGTGTGTGTGTGTGTGTGTGTGTGTGTGTGTGTGTGTGTGTGTGTGTGTGTGTGTGCGTGTGTTTGTGTGTGTGTGTGTGTGTGTGTGTGTGTGTGTGTGTGTGTGTGTGTGTGTGTGTGTGTGTAGACAGATAGATAGATAGATAGATAGATAGATAGATAGATAGATAGATAGATAGATAGATAGATAGATATAGAGAGACATAGACATATATACATATAGACATTGTTATAGATATAAGTTATGGCTTAATAAAGATGTTTCTTGTTTAAAAAAGGATATATGTATAGATATATAGATATATAATGTTATATAAACTGCAAATGAAAAGTGTGATGAGAAAATGAAAGGAAGATGAATTTATACAGAAAGGAACAGAAGAGACTGTATAACATGTAACAACTAACCAATACATTTGCATTTCATAATAATTATATTTGTCTATTTATCTATGCTGTCCAAAACTTCTTAGAGAATTAAATGTCTACAATGGAAATTATCATTTGGAAAATGGTCTCAAACATCTGTTCCAATCCACTTAACTGAATGTATTTTAATAATTTGCCAGCTCATGAGTAAAACTGAATTAGAACAAGCATTGATTAGTCCCTAAGAGTCCACAAGTGACACAAGATCAGTATTTTGGATAAGTTCAATTTTTGCAAATGTCCTGAGGGAATAGAAACCAGCAAAGTACAATAAAATGCTGCTGTATACTACAATCTATACAGTTGTGCAGTAAGCAAACATATTCAACACATACATGCATATGCACACATATACGGGTACAAACATACACATACATGCATGCACACAAGCACATCCGCATCAACACAAACACAGACACATATAAAGTGTGTGCATGTGTGTGTGTGTGTGTGTGTGTGTGTGTGTGTGTGTGTGTGTGTGTGTGTGTGTGTGTGTGTGTGTGTGAGTCTGTATGTGAAATTCCAAACATTTGCTTCCTATTCACTGTAAACTCCAGATGCCATTAGTAAATTATAACATTTGCATTGTTTTTATTGTTTGTACACTTTTTCTTCAGCATTTAAACAAATATGAGCTTTGGCAGGATGGATATACCCAGTCAATATAACAAATAAAAATGATAGAAATTTTATATTGAAAAGTGTGACTACTGATGTGTGAAAGTGCATGTGACTTTATTTTATATAAGACTTCTAAAAATCTTCACATTTTATATTTATTTTGAAGGCATTGCAGTTAACAGCTTACCTTTAGCAGAGGCAAATCAGGCATGGAAACAATTTCCATAAGTACGAAACAAGTTTACTCTTTTAATGCAGATATTAAGAGGAAAATGTCCATGAATTTGCCTCGAAACAATAATCACGCCATATTCGACTTAGTAACTTTTTTATTGATTGCCAAGCCCTAAGTTCAATATTTAATATTAATTTAAGCACACCATTAAATATAGAACATTGTCAAATGCAACATCATAATTAAATGACATAGTTGTTTACAAAAATGACTGTGTCAAATGCATCATAACCAAATGACATAATCGGTTACAAAAAGTACTGCAACAAGGAACTGTAATGGCAGCCTTCCAAGACCGCACAGCTATTGGAGTAGTATCACTGACCACTCAACTAAAACATATCAAATGACCCCAAGGAGCAGCATGATACACTGCTTATTCCTGCCACAAAACATACCACACTGCCTGCTCCTACCATTAAACATACCTACCAAATGTCAAGGGAAGGGGAGAAAATACTGGGACCAGCCTTAACACTAGTTACAGCATATATGAAAGCTCCTAAAAAGAGGGCAGTATGCTAGAAAGGAAATGGTTCCTTTGCTGGCCTTAATCAATGGTGAGCTGGGCAACTGTCTAAGGCACTGTTATGTGGTGAAGTAAATGGATAGCTTTTCCTGTTGTTGTTCATTATATTTTTTCAACTTTATGTAGAAAATAGGCAAGAGGGGGCTGGAATTTACTGGAGAAAGCAAGGGAACCATGGTATTCAGAGCAAATAACGAAAAAGATAACAGAGTGGGATGAGGCCAAGTGGAAGTTTGGACTGTAGATTACAAACTGTCTTCTCTACCAGGGGTAACAGAGTACACACAAAGAGAAAGGGATAGGGAATGCTAAATGAAAGACCATTTGTGGCAGGTGTTTTATCGCAGGCTGTTAAAAAGGGATACTCAGTAGGGCATATAAAATATTGCATGATAACTATAAGAATAAATCAGAGGATGTCTGGAAAGTTTAAGAAGATAAAATGTAAGGGCAATTTAAGCAGTAATAATTGGAGAACATATGTATGGTGACCAGATATGCAACAAAGTCCAGAAAGTTTTAGAATGTAGGCTTGGAAGTGATTGCGTAGATATTTTTATGCCCTAAGTAAGCTTCAGAAAATTCTTTCTCATGCAGATAGCAACTGTTGGAGGTGTGATGTGAAAGAGAATTGTAATTGTGAGCATGTTTTGCAGAATGTAATGAGTTGTCAGATTTAAAAAAATTCCCTATAGAGAACTTTGTCAGAAATGCTGGGGGAGCATATCATTGTAACTAACAAAATGATTCTTTTGAGCAGGGACATAGAATCTGAATCGCCTAGACTAAGTTTAATGTTATTGTCTGCAAAAAAAGCAGTTGTAAGGAAATGAAAATCAAAGTGTAAACCAACTGTAATTGCAGTATAGTAAAGAGGTTAAAAGCACTAGAGGTGGGGTCTTTACAAAAGTAAAAAACATAATGCATAGAAATAAATGAAATTTGCAGGAACAATACATACACAATAATGTTCGGACGTTTAAAAAAGGCAGGAATGAGCAATTTATGTACGGATGCAGTGAATGATAATTGTTAAAAACAAAACATGTATATACCGCATGAAAATGTTACTATGGTTTGTTTTATCTTCTCTTAGTGCATGTGGTACCTTTGTCACTGTCTAAAATGGAATTTAATAAAGATGTTAAAAAAAAATTTCACTCTGTTGGAAATGATCACTGTTCATGAGTTGTAGCTGTATATTTTCATTACTGATCACTGTTCATGAGTTGTAGCTGTATATTTTCATTACTGATCACTGTTCATGAGTTGTAGCTGTATATTTTCATTACATCTGCCTGTACCACTTCTGTAAAATTGAAGCTATTTAATACATATCAGACATTTTGCCTGCTAAGTGATTTTACGGAGCTCAATTCAACCGATATGCTTTTTTTTTTTCAAATTTCTGCACAAACTGATAATAAAATATCTACGTAGCCAACAACATTGTAACCTCTCTGCCCCTTGGTTGTTGATCGGTGGGTCCTCACTGTTGCTATCAGTAGTAGGAAAGCCATAGTTTATTTTAAAAGTTGAACAAATCAACATTATTCATCTTTTCTTGCCACTGCATTTGAAACCCTCTAAAACTAGACATTTCTGGGGGCAACAGTATCAGGGTCATTAATCATGAGAGTTTCTCATCTGAAATCACTGGTGACCTTAATAGTAGGTCAGTGGAGACAAAGCCTATTCTGGTAAACTTGTCTGAAATTCCTTTTCATTGTTATTGCACCTGATGCAATGCCAGCCATATGGAATAAAATCTACTGAACAGCACTCAGAGAAGTCAATAATTTATTTATTTTTATTTATTTTACATTTGTTAACCGGGAGAGTCCGACTGGATACATGTCCATTTTCAGCGGAGGCCCGGGGAGAAAAGCTCCAAGTACATAACAGACATATGAACATTGTTAATGCAAAAAAAAGGAAGATAGTTGAGTTCTAAATACAATATAAAGATACATCACATCTTGGGAAAAAAAAAACAACAGCAGCATATAAAAAAAAAACATAGGTCAGTTACAAAGGCGAGGTGCCTTGTTAAAAAGCGGTTAAGGATAGTGAGGTAAGAGAAGGGTAAATGATAGTGGTTAATCAGGTTTGGAACAGGGACATTGCCAGAGATTATTGAGATGGGGTTTAAGCTTTTTTTTGAATTGTAGGAGTGAGGGTTCTGAGGTGAGCATGGTCGGTAGGGAGTTCCACATTTTACCTACAATGTTTGAGAATAGAGAATCCCCAGCAGAATTATTGGCTTTGGTAGTTTGAGCTAAGATCTTATTGGAGGAGCGTAAAGATTGCAGGTTAATATAGGGGTGAATGATGTTTTCAGAGCTGGTGTTTTCTCTGGGTGATACAGTATCTGGTGAGCCATTTTGAGTTGGTTGAAATGGAGTTGGCTGGAAAACTCTAACCACCCTAGTTGCTTCAAGTTAGTGCAGTGGTGCGTTCTAAAGGTGGAATTTGTGGCAAATCTAGCTATGTGATTGTAACAAGAAGCAAGTTTGTTAAGGGTTGTCTTGTTTAGGTTTGTAAAAAGGGGAGGCATAGAAAAGAGTTGATAGTAGGTGTGTGCTGGCAATTGTAATTTTAGCATGAGGAGTGAGAAAGTGTTTTACTTTATAGAGAGAGCCAAGCTTTTTATTGACGGTTTTGATGGTAAGATTGAAATGGGTGTCAAATTTAAGGAGTTATCAATGGTAACACCTAATAGCTTTGTGTGAGCTTCTGGTGATATAGTGATTCCATTGGAGGATGTAATAGAGAAGGTGGGGGGAAGAGTCTTGTTAGTGGGTGAGAAAGTAAGTAGTTTTGTTTTGTTGGGGTTGAGAACTAGTTGTCGACTTGAGAACCATTTTTCTATTAGGTTGAAGGTGTCTTGGGTTGAAGCAGTGAGGTCTGCCAGGTTGGAGGCAGTGCTGATGATAGTCGAATCATCTGCATATTGAATGCATGTGGCATGGGGGTGATTGTGGGCAGGTCATTAACAAAGATGGTGAAGAGAAGAGGGCCAAGAATAGATCCTTGGGGAACTCCAAGTGTAACAGGTAGGCATGTAGATAATTTGTCCTGCCATAGAACAGCCTGTTGCCTATTGGACAGGTAGGATTGGAACCATTTCAGCGTGGAATTGCTGAGTGATAGTTTTTAATGTATGGAGGAGTTGAATGTGGTTCACCATATCAAAGGCCTTGGAGAGGTCTAAGAAAAGAGCAGATGATAGTTTATTATTGTTTCTGAAGTTATTGATGGTATTAGAAAAGGATAGTAGGGCTGATGTGGTACTGTGATTTGGCCTGAAGCCATGTTGGGAGTTAGCTAGAATTTTATTTTTGGTGAGGTGTTCCATCAGTTGTTTGTGGACACACTTTTCCATAATTTTGGCCAGGGGTGAGAGTATAGCTATAGGTCTGTAGTTGGTTAGCTCTAGTGAGCTACCACCTTTATGGAGAGGAATAATGTGGGACATTTTCCATATGGAGGGGATGAAGGCTTCTGACAAGGTACGGTTTATGATTATGGAGACGGGATAGGAAATGGCCTCACCTGCTTTTTGCAGAAACTCAGCTGGGAGAAGGTCAGCTGCTAGCTTAGTGGGTTTTAGTTTTTTAAGAAGAGATGTTATAAAGGATATGGGTACTGGATCGAAGGTAAATAGATGATCTGATGTAGTTGTAGTATTCTGCTGGCATGGGTAGTGGAGTGGGCTGGTTGTTTGTTTGAATTGTGTGGCCAGGGATTGTATAGTTTCTGTGAAGAAACTATTGAATGTGTTAGCAATGTTTACAGGGCACTGTTGTTTGCAAGTTGTTGGAGTGGGGTGGTTGCCTGGCCTGGGTGCAGGAGCTTGTTTAAGCCTGCCCAGAATTTTTGTGGATTATTAAGGTGTTTGTGTTGGAGGTGGGGAAGAAGTTTTTTATCATTTAAGATCATTCTTTTAGTTTCATTTCTAAGTTGCCGGAAGGTTTGGTGGGAGTGTGGGTCTTTAGAGGTATGCCATGTGACCCACATCTTGTTTCTAGATAGGATTTTGGATTTTGTTTCCTTAGAGAGCCATGGTGTGGTTTTGGTTTTAGTTCTAATGGACCGTTTTGGAGCATGGGAATCTAGAATCTTGAGGAAGGTGGTGTTGAAGTAGATAACTGCCTCTTCAAGAGGAAGAGACTTGAGTATTGTCCAGTTGTGGGCTTTAAGTTCAGTTTGAAAAATGGAGGCGTTGAATTTATTATTGTTCCTGATTTTTTATGGTTGTAAGAAGGGGGTGATTTTCTTGAATTTGATAACATAGGTGAGTAAGTGATCACTCATGTCCTCTGGGTGAGTACCTGCTGAGTACTGGTAAGGATCTTTATTAGTAAGGATCCAGTCCAGGATGCTGTCTTTGTTTTGGGGTTTACCTAGTCTGGTAGGAGTGGATATGAGCTGAGAAAAGCCATGTAGATTTATGCTGCTAGATGGGGAGCTAGATGAGAAGGAATTCCAATCGATGTTGAAGTCACCTAACACTATGGATTCCTGGGGGTGAGTTTGAGTTAACCAGTGGAGAAAGTCCTCTAAGGTTTTGTTGTTATTGCTGCCTGGAGGGATGTAAATACATGCTATATTTATGCTTTTATGTTTGTTTGGTTGAAGTTTTACAAGTAGAATTTCGGCATTGTTTGTTAGAAGGGGTTGTGGAGAGGCAAGGAAGATTTGTAATGTATTTTGTAGAGTATGGCTACACCGCCACCTTTACGAGTTATTCGGTCTGCTCTTAGTATATCATACCCTGGTGGGATTATCTGTGTGTCTTTCGTACTTGGTTTAAGCCAGGTTTCTGTGAGACATAGTAGGTCTGGGGAACAAGTAGCTAAAAGGGCATGTAGGTTGTGAATCTTATTGTTTACACTTCTGATGTTTAGATGACAGGTCAGAAGAGAGTTAAAGGGTCTAGAGTTTAGATTGAGAAGTGGAGGGGAGGATAGGGTGGAATTACAATTGAGTGGAGGGGAAGGGCCAGGGTTGGGGTGGATATCACCATCTGTGGCTAGTCTGTGATTCAGAGTGGTAATGAATAATTCATTGTCTGATGGCACCTACAACATAACTGCTGTAACTACCAATGTACTGTGTAATCTTAAGTTAAGTGGTCATGACCCTGCAAATTGAAGTAAACTGAATGGTTGATTTGATGGATTCTGGGACCTCAATAATCAGTTTGGAAAATGTAAGCAAGTGATGAGAGTCTGGCTTACTTGAAAGTGAAGTAAGTAATTTTGTTGACATTCTATTGTCTCTAAAGTTGTGTTCTCTTGATAGCCATATGTAGTAGTTTTGCATTGACTGATTGTTGTCTGCATGCTGAGATGACCCTTGAG